>NW_027210605.1:3652500-3712500 GCF_029030835.1 Brachyistius frenatus | reverse complement strand
CATCATCTTCATTTCCCTCTCTTTTCATCCATCCTTGACTTCCCTTTCCTTAGCGCGTTCTGCCCTACTGCTCTGATATAAGCCGTTCTGCCACAGTGGGAAATTAGATTACTGGGATCCATATAGCCACAGACCACATTATATAATGCAGACAGAAGGAAAAAGTGATTGTGTGAGCATGTCAGTGTTGCGAGTGTGTGCATGTATCTGTATGTTGGATTAAGGTCATTGAAGTTTTATCCTTCCACATTCATATTAAATGTTGTCAGGATGGCTAAATTGTATCAGTAAATACAGTTTTACACTCAGTGAAAATGTACACACGCACACAGACACGCACACGATCTTATGGTAATTAAAATTTACATCTAAGTGACATCAGTGACTGACTTTCCACCCACAGGGGGCAGTATTGCTCAAGCCTAATATTCTGTTCTGGTTGAAATAAAATACATATACATACATACATACATACATATATTACAGCACAGACAAGGAAAAAGTTTCAAAATTGTCTGCCAGAGGGAATGAATTTGTTTGACAATAAGTAGCCTGAAGGCAAAAAAAAAACTTGACTACTAGTAAAAGTCCTGAATTCAAAGTTTCACTTGCGTAGAAGTACTTTAGTATTAGTAACAAAATAGGACTTGTCAATGCAACTGTACTTACATTATCTGTTTATTCTTACCGAGACATTTCTGTGTATGCAACAGTTATGATGTAGCTAGTTGAAGACAAGGTAATCTATATGTATGCTAAGTAGTTTATATATTTGGGTAATTTAAACCTTAACAATACTTTATAAACAGGTGAAATGGCCTGTGGTGGCATACAGAGTAGTTTGTTTGGGTGCTTGTAGTTGTGTGTGTGTGTGTGTGTGTGTGTGTGTGTGTGTGTGTGTGTGTGTGTGTGTGTGTGTGTGTGTGTGTGTGTGTGTGTGTGTGTGTGTGTGTGTGTGTGTGTGTGTGTGTGTGTACCCAAAGATCCAGTCCTGTGCAGGCTCAGGAAGGCTCTGTCTCTTTCCAGCCCCCCACCCGGCTCTCTGCGCAGGGCGGTGCGGCCCAGATGACCGGCATATTGACGCAGGAAGGAGGGAGCACTATGGGAGGCGGGAGGGTGCACAGCGCACACCACCATGGGTTCTGTGATGCACAGCGTAGACGGATAGCCAGGGAGAAGGAGGAAACGAGGGCAGAGAGGAGGAGAGTACAAGAAAAGGCAAGAAAGAGAGGGGGGAAAAAAACTCGGAACGGTAGCAGGTCGACACAACAGAAAAATAGGAAGCGGTCGAAACCAGAAAAAGCAGGATTAGAATGAAGGGGGAGAAAAAAAGAGGGATGAAGAGTTGAGAAAAAGCAGAGGAGAGGGGACAAAGGCAATAAGAAGTAGCAGATGACAGGAATTGTAGGGAAGGGGAGAATAAGAGAAAGAGGAAAAGAAGACGGCACAAGGTCACACAGAGACCAGACACAGACAGGAAGCAGAACATGTAGGAACAGTACAATATGTAGCAGTGATAGATCAAAAGGAGAGAATGCTAACAGTTGCTGTAGTCATGTGAGAGGAAACCGTTGTGGCACACAGTAATATGAATCAAAATGGAAAGTGTATAAGGCATGCAAAGTGGAAAATATGTGAAGTCACTGACTGATGAGGCTGAATACAAAGAACAGATAGTAACAAGGACAGACATGCACACAAACAAACAAGCAGATGCACTGTAGGAAACAGGCCAGAGAGCTAATCAAATCCCTGATGGAAGGACTGCAACATATATTTAGCTAAATGTGGTAGAACATTTTTAACTCCTGCTCCAGGGGTTTTTCAAAGCAAATTACCGTAACCTGATAAATCACCCTCCCTGTCAGCCTGCATGCATCATCACCTTTCTTTCACATTGAGTCTTATTAATGAATCCTTAATGTAAAAGTGGAAGCCAATGTGTCACATCTCCTATCTTTCAAATAATTTCCTCCACATTGCACTTTAAATTCTACTGTGTTTATCAGGCAATACGGTTGAATGTTTCCCTAGATCCCTCACGCGATTACCTTTCTAGTCTCGCTTACTGTAAAACCAGTCCACTAAAAATACAGTTGAAGAACAGCTCTGAGGTCAGTAGCACCAGCTTCTCATTAGCACTTTGAAAAATGTGAGAATTATTTTTTTACCGCTCTTTCGCACCGTCTGACTAATATATATAGAGATGTGAGGAGGGTGGTGATACAGCAAGGGAAAAGGGCAAGAGAACTTGGTAATGTAGAGTAGTTGTTAAAGTTTAATGTCCCTCTCCTCATCCTCTACATCACTTCCTCCATCCCACTCCCTCTCTCACTTGCTGCTTGCTTTCTCTGGAAATGAACTGACATAGCCCGAGCTACTCAAGACAAAAGAGAGGAATGTAAAAATAGAAGGAAAAGGCAGTGGCAGTGAGTGAAATTAATCGGGTAGAAAAATGGATATTGCAGCCGGGGAGCTGAAATAACAGCGGCAATGAACAAACAAAAATGCTCCTTGTAACCAAATTGCAAAGCAGCCAACAAAACACAGTTGTATTTGAACACTGTGACTTCTCTTGTTTTCTTTCTTGTTCTCCGAGACAAAAGCATCTGCTGAAGCAGAGGCAACCTCCCCTGCTCTATGTTCTGACCTGGTTTCTGCCTGGTGCCAGAATAGGACACAAACACACACAAAGCTGAACATGTTCAGACAGTGTCTGGGTGTGAGGTCTCTGAATGTTTTTTTTCCCTAGAGTTGGACCTGCAATCCTGCAAGGTGCCCAGCAGATGGCACCCAGAGTTTCCAAGAATGACATTGCTTTTCACACTTTTTTCCAGAAGCTATGACATTTTCTTTTTCTCATGCGAATACATAAAAGCAGTGTCTCTGAAATCACATAGCTTTGGGAATTCCCACACACTTCCAGCTTACTCTGCCTCTCAGTTTTGATGATACGCAGCAAAATAAAGTGAACAGTGAAATTCATTGTGATGAACCCGATGATGAGGTAAAGATGATGACGGTTAGGATGGTTTCAGTGGGTTTGAAAGCTCAGGTGAAACTGTGCGTCAGTTTTGTGTTTCCATGTCTTTATGAGAGTATTGAGCACACACAGGTTTTTGAAACATGAGCACATACTGCTTATAGGATAGTTGCATTAACAAACGAAATGAAGGACATACAAGAGTGGAGGAGAAGTGCAATATGTGCTGCAATAATTTCAGCATTACCTTCATGCATCACTTACAACGAGCAAGAGTGACCTTTATTTTGACCTTTTCCACCTACACTGTCAGTTTCAAAACACTATATTATTTAATGACTCTTCATGTACTGAAAGATCTTCAAATGAAGTCGTGAGGTCTTAAACTGTTAGAGAACATGAGGAACTGCTCTTTAATAATGGATCATGGGTGGTAAGACACTGGATACAACAGATGCTGGAGTCAAACTAATCACCGTTTGATTTCCAGGAGGGTTATAGAGGTGAAACAATGACTCTTCATCATAATGACAACAAATGCTGCCTTGCTAAATTTTTTTAGAGCTTCTTCTGTTCTGCAGTTTATAGATATAATTCACATTGAGTCTTAGATTTAATTCATGTAACATATTTTTAAGTTGGTTTGTGAGCTGTGAATTTTGAAATAGGTGCCCTTACACATAGTGTATGCTTGTGTGATGGTTTCTGCTGAGGTGTTTGTGTGTACTGTACATGTGTGCGAGTGCACTTGTTCATGTGTCTCACCATTGTCCCTCGCTGTGGATGGCTCATCCAAGGCCATCTGTTCTGCAAGTTCAGACAGAGAGTCATCCACAGGCCGAGCGCTGCGTAGAGACATGGACAGCCTCCGCTTGATTATCTTCATCCTGTCCATCTTCTCAAGCTCACCACCAGGGCCCACGGGCCTAAGGGGGAGGACAAACCACCAACATCATCATTATCATCAAAAGCACCACCTGCAACTCCGACATCATAATCATGGACCTTGTTCTCATTATGACCATCAACAGCTACATTCACACTACCCCGTTAATCTTCATTGCACAATGAAACTAGTGCAGTGCAGCCTCTGCGCATTTTCTACCGTTCTTTGGGTTCCCAATGATTGTGTTTGCTCACGCAGCGTGTGTTCTCATTGTTATGTATTCCAAGTGCAAACATTGCAGAATGAAAGACAAAGAATGAGAGAGAGAGAGAGAGAGAGAGAGAGAGAGAGAGAGAGAGAGAGAGAGAGAGAGAGAGAAACCCAGAGAGGCAGAGAGAAATAGAACAACAAACAAAAATTATACAAAAAAAAACATGTAAATGGCTGACTGTGCAGATCCCCCGAGGTTTCAGACGAGAGCGGCTTTCCTCGATGAGCTGTGATCGACACACATTTTACTGGCTGCTCCATCAACTATTCATGCCATGAATCCACACTATATAAACTTCAGTCTAAAGTGTCGTAACACAAAAATGGCAGACAACTTATCATATGACACAAGAATAAGTGTCTTACTCTATATACATACAAAATTTATATCTGATTGCACAGTAGTCCATTATACACTGCTGTCCTTGTGATATAAACCAAAACTATTTTAATGGAAATCTGGTTTCAAACACGGTACAGAATATATGATGTCACAAAAGACAAAGAAACATCCCATCTGTAAAATAAATGGAGGAGAAAGCACATATTGTTTTTAAAGCAAAGTGCTCTGTATATTCACTGGTGACCCAACTATGTGTATTGTGTATTTGGGCTTGTATACCTCTTAGCGTAAGTAAGCTTTCAAAGTTATATATTGTTTGGAGTGCCCCTTAGCAGACATTTCATATCTGGTTTGCCAGTGTCTGTACAGTATATGTGTCTTTGCATGTGTGTGTTTCTGTGAGTGGAAGTCACTTTGTTTGTCGTATTCCACTATGCTCTGCTGTACTGGCCTGGAGGTAGCGGCAGCTATGGCAGAGTATTTCTGTCTCCCATCCACTTCTTGCTCTGTCTATCTAAACCCATAAGGGCTCTGGAGCTGACATGCACAAGTGCACACACACACACACTGATAGACACAAATACACATTGCACCCACTGCCTTTCTCTTTGTGTCCAACCTGGGAGGCTTCAACAAAAGCCATTCATCCTTTCAGGCTCTCAGTCTTTCAGGCCTATTAGACACAACCAGCGCTCCGAGGGAATTCAAACATCCTCACTCGAGACAACTGGCTTTTTTTCACCACAGGATGAGTTTAGGAGAGTATCTATTGCCAACAACATTGCCTCTGTCAGTTTACATGAGTCCAGTTTGATGTGGTTTGCACCTTAGCTGGATTTATTTCTAAGACAGAAAAAAAAGAAAGTTAAAAAAAAAAAGAGAACAAAAGAGCAAAAGGAAAGCAGCTCACATGCATTTCACATCATCCGTTATGTGGATTATCAGTGTGGAACAAATCTCCCTCCCCCCTCATTTGCATGTTTTCCCAGACTTCATTAAAAAAGAAGCCTGCTTGGACAAGGAGATTGGGTTCTCCTCGTTCAACCTTGCAGTGATCATCCACAAATTTTCGGGAAGAAACGAGTTACATTATGGGAAACAGCTGATCTCTAATGCTCTGCTTATTACCCAGATAAATTAATATCAATGCTATCATTAACTCACATGTATGCCCATATCCAGGCATGCGCGCACAGACATAGACAGACAATAATAACTAATTTCACAGTCTTCATCTTATCTCTGTTGAATTAGCACAGGCAGTAATGGGAATCTCAGTACCCAGCGGGTCATAGAGGGAAATACTTCAGGAAACCACTGTATGTCATATATGTAGTTGAGATTTCTCATTCTATTTAAAGTATGATAGAATAAGGGTTTGTCTCTCTATTACCTTACAGCGTCACAAAATAAGGAAACATTCATTTTACGGAAACTAATAACTTACTTATTCATACATAGTTGTTGTTGTTACCCTAGAGTTGCAAAGTTTTCCCGTCTTATCTGTTTCTGAATTTTTTTATAAAGTGCCACATACACCCACAGACTTTTCGTACGATTGCACAAAGATGAAATCTTCTCTTTAATCTGTAATGGATATATGCAGAAATAAAAATAGACATTTCTTCCCGACGACTGAATTAATGGCTTTTGATTACTTTATATCAACATTTTTGTATTATACATATTGCTGTATGTTGTAATGTTGAAATAAACTAAGGGCCATTAGACTTTTAAACTTAAAGATGATAAAAAGACATTTTAGAGGGTATAAGATGATGAACGTGGCTGTGTGAAGAGCTTGGCAGAGACACACCAGCGAGTGGGACAAGACATGTGGATCCAGGCTGTAGCATGTGCGGGCCACACTCACCAGACACCTGGCAAACCAGGCACTACTCTGATACATAACTCCCACTTAATGGAGGGACACATTCCAGATGACAGAGGTTACACTTACTCCTCCAGCCATTCAATGGCAGTACAGACACCTCTGCCATTTTAGAAAGCAACATAGTACATGAATTCACAAGAATTATAACGTTGTATGTTTAATAAAACAAACACAAGGAAGCAGAGGTCAAAAGGTGAGTAGTACAAAGGACTGAAGCAATAAAACCATCACCGTCTTTGTACCAAGTTATTTATTTGTGTCTGTTAACAGCCTGTGAGCATGTGCACGTGTTTCCAAATGCATGCGTGCGGTGGTTGCATGGTTGTGGTAGCTTGGAGGTGAGGTGAGATGAACTGACACACCCTTGAGGAGGACAGAAGAAGAACATAGTCTGATGTATTCAAGACACACACACCATTTAGGTTGCTAGGTTACAGACCCAGGCTGGAACCACAGTTTCAGTCTCTGAGGTAGAGAAAAGAAGGAGACAGAGAGAGGCAAAAAAGCTGAGAATTCACAATTCACATCTGTCTATACTTGCGCGCACCACACACACACACACAGAGAAAACTTCCAGCCCTCCAGTTCTTGAGATGCTACAGAGCACTGCATCATGCAATCCATGCCAGCCTGGCTCTAGGATTCCTCTGCCAATTTATGCCCTTTAGGAGGCCAAAGAAGGAATGGACCTAAGGATCTGAGCCTGCAGAAACTATGTGTTATACACACACACAGCTAGCTGCATAAATGACACAACTACATACAAAAAGACCACGAAATGTATTTTGTATTTGTTTGACCAAGGTCTCATTTTGTTCCAGCCCTATCGTCTTACACCCTGCACCTCTCTTTTTTTTGTCCTTTTCATCACAAACAAGCATTCTTCTGCAATTCAGTGACACATGAATCATACGCATGCATGCACACACATGCAATGTGGCACAGTGGAACGGGAACTCAGTGCCACTCAAAACACTGCCTCTGCAAAGCGGCCTGAGGATGCATGAGTAATGCACAAATCTGCCCAACTACAGAATCCCACACACATCCACACAAACACACATAAACAAACAGATAAGTCAAACAACAGCCCATTCTCTTCATAAGCCCAATGGCTTCTCCTCAACATCTCCTCCATCGCTGAACCCAAATCTCCAGAGTTAGATAAAGAGAACAAAATACAGAAAGAAGATTAATGAATGAGCACAAGCAGACTCAAAACAAAGTGCAAAAGAACAGGCAAAAGATCAGAAATGCCATTTCAGCCACAAGAAAAGAGGGAGAATAGTGTTTGACTCTGAATGAATGAATGTTGGCAGATCTGGCACACAACGATCACGCAAAGTACAGAATGATTTTCACAACTTCATTTCAGCCTAAGAAATGTGATTGAAGTCAATACCACATTATTAATTAGAATAGCTTTCCAAAGCCTATATGGCAGATGATGCAAAAAATACAATGTAAATCAAAATAATCAAACTGATGTTCAATGTTGTATCATTGTACATTATATCCGTATTATTAATAGTCAAGGCAGTGCGGTAAAAGCAATTATAAATCTCAGTGCGGCCCTTTTCCTGTGATTAAATTGCTCCTTTTTTTTTTTTAACTATTAGGAAAACTGTCACAGTATAAAGAACACACCAGCAAATGCATACAATTAAGATTAAAAACTTTTTTTTTTCCAAGTTTACTTTTTTTATGCAATCAGAACAGTGGGATCTGCGTTTGCATTTCCATGTAACATCCAACATTATAGCAGGAGTTTGAGTGCAATCTGAGCCTGCCACGAATCTTTGCATGTAAACTACTATTGAAAATCAATACAGTATTTTGAGCATCCACACAGTGTCACGAAACATCGTGATACTCAAGTCCATCCATGTTTTCTTATACCCCCTAAACCACAAGAAAGAAAGAAAGAAAGAAAGAAAGAAAGAGCCCTATAAGAACATAAAAGGTCATGAGATGAGATAGTATAGTTATATTGTATAGGGCATTTAAATAGACAATAAAAAAAAAAGTATAGGTCCTAGAGGGGGGTTATTATTATGGGATTAGTTTGATTTGTCAGTCTGGGTGCATCGCAAGGGCAAAAGAACTGACGGGTGCGCATGATTTTCAATCTGGACATCCACCGTGACATATATAATTTAGCGCTAAATGATACTCCCAACACGCTGCTAAGACATTACGCGTTCAGAGACATGCGTTTACCAATGGCATTACTAATTGTTCAACCTAATTTGGTGTTCGCCCCACATCCGCGAGGTTATTAGCGACAACGCCGCGGGACCGCAGCACTGTGCCGTCACATTTGCGGACGAGAGAAGGTCCTGATGTCCCGTGTAGTTGCTCGACATGACTGCAGGCTGAGCCAGTACGTATGAATCCCACAAACCCAACACGCGGCGCTTCACGTCGGGCCTGGCTGGCAGAGATTCGCCGACCTTTCCGGGCCTTTTGCGTTTTCGGTCAGTTCCTCTCTCCCCGTGTTTTCCTGACGCAAGTATCCGGGAGGAGGAGAATGAGGCAGGGCAAAGAAAAGTTAGACAGCCGCCCCGGCCGGCTCAGAAACTCTGTGGAAATGGAACCGAGGGTCATCTCAGAGATTATCACGACATCTAGATGTGCATTTGCACGAGTTAGGGCACCAAAATGTCTGAATTTTTTTTTTTTTTTTTTTTTCCCCAAATAAATCGCTTCAAAAACTTCCCATTCTTATTTGGTCGCCGTTTATCGGTTGTATCTGACATGGTGTCACTTTAATGTCCCTACCCCGCGAGGAGCACCAAAGTATCCCACACTAGTTGTAGCCCAGTCACGATCATTAAAACACCTTTTATTTTGACGAGTCGAAAAATAAGGCCACCTGCAATGTCCGATGATACGACAACATGGTTATCGGTGGCCGGTTATTCCAACATACAGGATCAAAACAAGACTGGCCGAACATAAACAAACACATAAAAAAAAAAAAAAAACATAACACCGCTGCCACTGACCTGCTCGTGTTTCTTCTGCAGGAGACTTATTGTTCCGTTTGTGTGTGGTAATCCAGGCAACACGCCGAGATGAATCCACTGCGACAAGTTCCTCCAACTACTTTGCTACAAAACACGCCAGATCGCCTGCTACCCGCGGGGTATTTCTTATCCCAGTGTTACACGGCCTGTCGCCGAGTCCGCTCGCCTGAATAAGTGCATTGTTGATCGGCAATAAGTCATCCTTTGTATTAACTTTCGCTTGTGATCAGCGCCGTCCCGTCCCGTGTTGATCAGCCATATCGCTGCTGCTGTGGATCCCAAGTGGAAGCGGTGGCGTGATCCCGGAAAACACCGCAAGGGGTGTGTGTGTGTGTGTGTGTGTGTGTGTGTGTTTGTGCGTGACTAGTGAGGATCATACCCTTTAACACCCACCCCCACCCCCATCCCCTCCTCCAAGAGTCCCTCTCTCACTATATAAAGGCAGGTCAGATGGATTAATTTGAAGGGTTCTGTCACCGGGGAAATTAGCCTTCATTATCCAAGCCCCATTCCCACCTAAACCCTCAGAGAATATTCCTGGTGAATAATGCATGGTGATTATGGAAATCCGACAGTATGATACACCTCTGCCTAACTGGGAACAACATGATGGAAGTTTTGGAAATTCCTGAAGTCCCAAAGATTTAAAGTTTGATTACATGAATTGAACTGACAAGGTCATTCAGTGTAAAACACGCATATAATCCACAGCTGTCTAATTGATTTTGTCCACGGTAGCCCCATGTTGTTCCCAATCATGTTATCCTTTCGATATAGTGACCTGATTGGAATATTTTCATCACATATAGCTTTAAATGAAAGTGAAAGTAAAAGTAAATTGTGATTTGTATTTCACGGGGATCACCTGGATCCCCCACCAATTACGTCGAGAATCACGGATGACACAGCAAACACAAGTTGGCGAGGAGAAGTCAGCCCGCTGGCCTTCAGCGCCACCGTGTGGTCAATTCAAAACAGCAGAATCATGTTTTCATTCTCAGGCCAGATTCATTCACTTGGAGTAGATCCCATAGGGACTGTTTAACCTCTGGTCTGAATCGTAGAGGGGCAACACTTTCTGTGTTAAGGTGCTGACACTGCCACAAAAAGTTGTTTTTCCTGAACTCTGGCCCGGCTTTATTTCCATATTTCATCAAATGAGGATAAACCACCAGGATTTGCATCATTTAATGTTTGAGGAGGTCTTAAAACACAAAACGCTGAATTTGGGAGGGATTAAAAAACATAAATATATGCTATAATGATAAATAAAGTTTCATATTTACTATCTTTACAGCTTTTTGGTAAATAGTTGTGCATATGTTTATGTAGGCTATTTATTGTTTGTTTATTTTTTATTTCAAGCAAAGCTCTCAGGTAAAAACATTTCCCTGCACCTGTAAGGCCTACATGTTGTATGCTGCAAAATAAAGGTTTTGAGTCTTGAGTATAATAATGATTGTAAAATAAAATAATCCATTTGACACAATTAACATTTAAACCAATAACATCAACAAAAACACAGCAGGGCTCTCCATCAACCTGAAACCACACACTGCATCTCTGTTGCATGTGTCCTATGCAAATGCATTTGAAAACAAATAGAAACAAGTACTGGTAACCACTTTATAATACATTAAACGATGTTATGCCATATAACTCAAGATACAGTAAACATTCTATTGGAAACTATACTTTAAATAATGAAGATTTATTTAATGTGTTCTGATATCACCATAAATTCTCAACAAGGAATAAAAGTCCGTAAATTATTTTTCTTACCCAAAGAGTAAAACAGTTGAAAAAAAAACAAGTAGAGCTTTCTGAGACTATGTTTAATTATATGGATAATCAATATTATGTGGCCTTTAAGAATTTTTTTCAAATCAGGATATTTTGACTGCTTTGAATTTGGCCAAGTTCAAATCTCTGATAATTCCCATTCTTTGCGGACAACTCGGCCTATATAATACTTGGCACACATAATTTGAAAACTAAAGTTGTAGCCTACATCTAAAAGTCTACATTTCAGAGGGGATGTTATCTTTTTTATATATATATATATATTCCAAGACAGTTGCTTGACAGCTATTACTACCAATGAAGATTTTACGGAAAAGCACAATATAAGCTTATAAAATGCCAAAAAGAGTAAACCGGTGGTTCTCAAACAAAAGCTGAGAACCTAGATGTCTATGGGTGGCTGCATCAAATATATTTCCCATTTAATCTTCTCAGATAGTCTTTTTTTTTTTTTTTAAATAACTTCGTGAGGCTTGATAAGGTAAAAAAAAAAAAAAATCATGACATAATTCACAAAACCGCAAAGATTAGAGAAAAGTCCACAATAACATAACATTAATACAAAAATGTGTATCGGGCGTTGGCCATTAGAGGGCGCTAGTGGTTTACCGCGGCCCCCGAAGCGGCTGCTTCTTCGGTCGTGACTCGTTAGCTTGTCCGTCTTGTTGTTAGGCAGGTTGTCAGGGGCAGCGCATCAGTTAGCTAACGCGGGATTAAAGGACTCGAGTAAATGATGACACATTTATTTATCACAGAATACGACCGTCGGCACACCTGCACTGTCGCTCGAAGTTGCCCCGTCTGCTCGGGTGAAAGCAGCAGAGACGTCAGCGTCGCTTTTTATCGAAACGGCCAAAGGTTTGGAGTCGGGTTTGCTCCGTAGCGAGCCAGCGAGGTTTGCTGACATCTTAGCAGCAAAGTAACGTTGTCAGACGGGCCTTGTCTGATTTGAGTTTTTGCAGCCACGTGACACAGTAAATCTCTATATCCCTTGATTATTTTTTCATTGCTATTGGTTTTGCGCAACAACAACAACAACAAAAAAAATGGAAGACGTTCATGAAGATTTACTGGAGCGGGAAGAATCCGACGACATGCCGTCAATTCCGCCTTTCCCTTTTCGCTCCACCCGGCTGCACATCCAGAGAAGCAACGTCTGCTCCCGGGCGTATTTCGTCGTGGTCATGGTCTTCTTTCACGTGTACATCCTGAATGTCATCGCCCTGCTGCTGTACGTGCACTACAACAACGGCCCCGGGGATCTGGTCAGTGGGAACGGGGGTTCCTCGTCACCTGTCGGCGACGGCGGAAGCCCTTCGCCCGATCCCGCCGCATCTTCCGGAGAGCTGCAGGTGGAGGACTACAGCCACAGTTTCAGTCTTCCCCGCATTGAAGGGATCCGGGTGAGAAACGGGCGTGATTTCAGTATCATAGTGCATGATAAGTACCAGTAAGTAGTAAGTATCGGTACATTCAGTCAGGACGTTTTTGCTGTGAAAAGCCTTTAACAAAATGTTGCCTTATACTCTAAAAGTGATTTATAATTGCAAAAGCCCACCCTAAGGTGATATATTTAATTTAATGTGACAGAGGTGCCTATAGCCATATTCATGCATTGGAAACGTCTCCTTCCGTCTGCAGGTTGGACACATTCAGCAAGTGTCCCTTGTGCCCGACAGAACCCACGAGATGAAGACGCTCAGTCTGAAACCTCTGCTGTTTGGTAAGTACGCTCGAGTTTTTTTTGTTAGTTTTTGTGGTATGAGCTGCTGTTTGTGTATAAATTGCATTTCATTCAGATTTAGAACACAGTTTAATCACTCTCAAAGCCGTACATGCAGTATTGCAGCAATATTAACTTAAAATTCACAGATATGTACATATTCTATTAGACATCTTTTATGTCTTTGACCGCCACTGCCTGAAAGACACATTGTTGGTGATTGATGATCCTTTGTAAACCAGCTGGCGATATATTTTTCTTCCATAACAACTTGTTTGGACATGATTTTTTTTTTTCTATACTACATGAATTATTTACAGTTGTAGGCTTATGGTTACATTCTACATACTATCCGCTAACCATAGCTGCATGATGCTTCTTTCACAATTCAGTTATTTTGGATATTCTAACTGAACACATAATCCTAGTTCCTGCATCGGTGGTGTTTCCATTTGCGTGCAGCTGCCATCAGGTCCTTGTCTTGTCTTTGCCAGGCGTAAGCCTTGTTGACCACCAGGCGCTCCCCCTGCACTGCGCCTGTTATTATGAAGGTGCCGCCTTGTGGGTGTTGCCGCGTCATGTTCCTTACACAGGTGGCATCCCTCTCCAGCCACAGCTGAATGCGGTGGCGGATTTGCCCACCTAACAAAGATCCATACTTCAGAACGTGCAGTTTAGCAGTCAATGAGAACTGAGATAGACTGACTGGACTATATTTGAGCCTTGCCAGACGTAGTTTCACAACTGGGAAGACAGAAGGTAAACACAAAGCCTGAATGATGACATCTCTCTATAAAACAATGCACTCATGTCTAACTATTTTAAACAAGAATAAGTGCTGAGAAGGATTATAGGTAGAACAATCCTGGTACTCACCAAAATCACTCCGACAAAATGTCTCCAGTGTATCTTTTGAAGATGATGTCTCCTCCAGCTCACAGTCCCGACAGCTTGCCTGAGGCACTGAAATAGTCAAACCACTAATTGAATCATTTGTTGAATGAGGTCAACTCAAGCATGTGTTTCTGCTTGTTCAGTTTTTCACCTCCTCGCCCTGCTGTGTGAACAGTGGTGTTGGTGACGGAGGAGATACACATGAGATGGTTTGCGGGATACTGGTCACACCGCAGAATTTCGGGCCAGGGGTAACCATAGCAACTCATGATTGGTGCGCAGCTGTCCCGTACAGATTCACACAAACTCCTGCAGGGTGAAATAAACCTGATAAAGAAGAGATGGAGAAGGGACATGAGCAGCAATGAATAGATGAAAGGATTTGAATCAGTAACGTAGTGGTGGAGAGCACACAAAACTTGACAGAAAATGGCTTTTGAAAATCACAATTCCTACAAAAAGTCAGATTTCTTGAAATATAAACTATATGAATTGACCATATAAAAAACATTTTGTGTAGTCTTACCTGTCAAGGCAGATGGGAGTGAAGAGAGAGCAGAGGAAGATGCGGGCACCAGGGTGACACTCTCTGGCAAGTAGTGGCAACCAGCTGGCACTCTGTTGTACAGCCTCAGCTGGAGTCTCGTGGCCCAGCAGGTTGGGCATCCTCATGGTGTTGTAGCCAATGTTTTGGCACAAGGCCATGCCCGACGGGATAGGGACACAGTGAGAGGAGCTGCGGGGTTCCCAAAGTCCCCCTTCACTGATAGAATGTGTGGACCTAAAGTTAGTCATCGCCGTACCAGGGTCTCCCCACACCTCACCATCCTCTCCTGCTGCAATTCCTGCTTTAGAAACCAGAGTATCTCCAAATCCAGTTTCACTTGTTCTGTCACTGCCTTTGTTCTTTACTCCAGATCGAACCCTACCCTCTGCCCTCACTCGTCCCTCCAGTCCTCCCCTTACTCTACCAGGACTCAGCGCTAATGGGCTGCTTGGCCCAGCAAGCAGAAGGAGGAATAGTAGGGAGGCTGAATGGAAGGACATTGTGGATATAAAATGAGGACAGAGCACTGCAGTTATCCTGGGACAGAGGTCAGAAAGCAGGAGAAATCCTGAAGTTTGTCTCTTGAGTAAATAATGGTGTCTGTGTGAAAGTAGAGGGGAGGACAGCAGAATAGGTGTATTTATAGTGGGCGGAAACAGATTTGCATAGGAAGGGCTATGGGGAGGTGTAGAGAACAGTAGGCAGAAGGGGTGGGGTACATGTTAAAGTGTTAAGAGAGTTGTGGATCCACTTCTATTCATGAGGGAGTTTAGGTGTATTTGACAGAGTGCACAATTAGTAACAAATATTTTTTAATATTTTTGTGCCTACAGCTTGAATTGAGGAAGATGGTGGTTCTTATATAATGAGACTCTTGACAAGTGAAACCTTTCCAACCCACATTTTCTTCCAACCCACACTTAATTACCCTGTCCCGCCCTGACCTCTTTGCTTTTTGCAAATGTTTTTTATCCTGTTCTCCTCCTAAGATTCGATTTGTTATGAATACTTATAGCTCAGAAGAAAGTGAAGATTCCAGTCAAAGTAAAGAGACAAAGTGCCCATGGGTTGAGGTCATTACTGAACCATAAACCTTCAAGAGAAGTTCATCAAAAAGTCTCTTAAAGTGACAGAACGTGTGAAACCTGTATTCAGACACTTGCATATGTAGAAGTGCACACTGTGTATGCATTTGTATGTGTGTGAACATGCACATAGGATACGAACAAAATTGGTGTTGTCCTGCTGTGTAGCCATGGCCTGATTCTTGTTCAGACAAGCAGGTCACTTCCTTTCCGGGGGAGAAAGAGAGACATCGGTGGGAGGGAGAAGAGGAAGGCTCAGTGCCCCTTCATTCATATCAGTTATCCAGATTAATGAGGCTTGACTGGACAATAGGAATTAACTAAGGGTACAGTGTAAAAGACACGGGTGACAAACAAGGCCTCTACTGTACAAGCAGCCAACCTGCTGGAAGCCTTTTATTAGGAGGGATTGCTGTTTGGATTTCTGGAAGAAAACAGGAGGAAATTATGAAACAGTAGTTTGTGCCCTCACACTGTATCTGTGTTCATTGAATGCATCTAAGACAATACATCTTTGGGCTTTTTGCTGGTGTAACTCATTTTTTAGGGAACGTGAGTAGACCTATTGAAAAACAAAACAGATTCCAAAAATAGAGTTTCAAATAAAGGATGAAGGACTGTTTTATGTGGGATGTTTTGGTGCAACATCACCAGTAAGTATAGTCAGTGTAAATGTGAATGAGTGCACCAAATTGTGATTGGGTTACTACTTTGTGCTGATTGAAATGAGCAGTTATTGACTCCCAGAAGCATGCACTGCCTAACCCCTCCGGTAGAAGCCCAGTATTGTCACTCGTTAAAACTGCCTATGGGATAGGATGTAACACTAATGACTAACTGTGACCGAGGGGAATAGCTTGTACTCATTATATACACAGTCTATATACACTGTCACTAAGTGTTGCTGTGTTAAACACCTACAAAGCATCAACAAATACAGGTATTATTACATTACATTTGCTTTAGCTTCCTTTTGACACAGTTAATTGTAATGTAATATTAGAACCTATATTTAACTCTTTATTCCTGCAGTCTGGAGCAATACAACATGAAAATTATTTTTTTATTCTCGGAACTTATGAAAATATGAAGTGCTGAAAAGGATTTTATTGAAATTACTTTAGCCTTTATTGGAATGCGTTGATCAGACGGTCTCAAACTTTCCCTGATAGGTTTTGTCAGGCTATCTAAATAATCACCTTAGTCGTCTGACAGATCAAGCCGGCACTGTTAACAGAAATCAGTCACTCACCAGTTCAGGTGTGCAACAAAGAGGTTGTGAGCGTGAAACTTTCACACTAGAAATAATAAAAAAAAAAAAAAAATACATTTAAGTGATAGAAGAGGCATCAGTAATTATCAATATCCAAATGAACAGACAGAGTTCCAGTTTATTTGCTTTTTTTTTATCTCTCGGTGGCTTTACTGCTAACAGTCATGTGTAATGTGTGAGTCATTATGAACTGTAGTCAATCTATGAACAAACTCTGAATCTCAATCACACTTTGCATGTTTTTACGTACCTAATCTCTAAGCCGATCTCTTTGATAGATCATACAATTGTATCCTTGATCCTCACTTGGCTCTTCGAGATAATTTGTGATTTGAACAACCTGTGACTGAGTTAAGGTGTCGTAAGATTGTATTTCTAATGGGGAAATTGAAGACTCTGTGATTTAGGTATTTGAAAAAAAGGTGTCCGCATTTCACACAGCATTTAGCCACACATGCCAAAGGCTGTACCATGTCCTTACATTGGCCACTGTTGTCTTTTTCCTTGTCAGAGATCCCTGGCTTCCTGACAGAAGAGGAGTGCCGTGTGGTGGTGCAGCTGGCTCAGCTCAAGGGTCTGATGGACAGCCAGGCGACAGCACCAAGCCAGGGACAAGAGCAGTCAAACCCGCCATTGCTTTCTCTCAGCACAGACGAGGTCTTCAGTCTGTTGGACTTGAACCAAGATGGGCTGCTTCAGAAGCAGGAGGTAACAAGAGAGAAACATCGTGCATCTATATTCCATATAGCTGCAGGAGGAAAGTAGATTTCCAGAAAATCCATTTCAAGCAATGAAAAATACAATGAATTGTCTGAACATCATATGCTTTTTGTTGAAAGGAGAAAAAACATTGTGGTCTCTCCTTTAGATTGTGAGTCATTCACGCTCTCGGGATGGAACTTGGTTGAGCCCAGACAACCTGAGGCAGATACTGACTGGTCTGGAAGCGTGCCCAACAGGTCTGTGCTCCTGTGGTTCATGTGTGTCAGGACATTTGTGAATGTTCTGAGTTATTTCATTTAGGAAAGAACTTCAAGTTAAGGCTCCTAACTAAAGGAATTTATAAGGCACAGTAGAAACTGAATGTGCAATAATTTCATCTTTTAACCATGAAAAATGAAAAAAGGTACCATTATTCTTTCAGAAATGTGATCGGGCTCTTTAGGAAGCAAATTTGAAAATGCCGAAGGAGTTAGAAAAGTTTCCAGAACAAATGCAGGCACTGATTTTACTTTTGTTTTTTAGACTACATGAAATATGTCCTCTGGTTTCTCTGCTTCCAACACACTTACACCTTCTTAACTGAATGGTTCAAGATGAAAACGTCGGATTCAAATGTGTAACTGGTAGATATACTACATTAGTCTCCTATTGTGTGTGTGTGTGTGTGTGTGTGTGTGTGTGTGTGTGTGTGTGTGTGTGTGTGTGTGTGTGTGTGTGTGTGTGTGTGTGTGTGTGTGTGTGTGTGTGTTTTCTGCAGTGACAGTGCAGTAAATGGCTGACGGGTGGCTGTGATTGCGTGCAAGTCTTTGTGAGTGGCAAGGCAGGAAGAGGAGTGACACCGTTTTGACCTGACGCCATTGTGTCAGGCGTTGTACACGTCCCGGTCCGGATGTGCCTCGTCCTATCTCATTAAAAACTGATTATTCTCCAACCCCTTTCCTTAATTTTCCCCCGGATACCCTGTATCCCCCAACTCCCTCCTCCACACTCTCTGGTGAGCCCACCGCCCCCTCCCCAGCCACCTCTTCACTGGCTCCCCAGAGTTATTGTTGCGGCTGGGGCGCGGCCTCCCGGGGGAACTGATGGGAGCCAGACAATCATTCAGCTGAGAGTAACAGCACGCGGTTGGACAAAGAGGGAAGAAATGGAGGAAAACGGAGAGGAGGGAGGCTGTTGTAGCCTGCTGTTCACTGTACAATAATTCAAGTGAAAATCAAACTCCGTTGGAATCATGATACTGCATAACTGACGGACCGGTTTAATAATTTGTCTACTTCGGTTTGTGTGTCTGGCAGGGATGCTATCTTTGGGGGACTTCAGGCGTGTTTATGATATGTCCCAACGTCCAGGACAACAGCGCAGTGGGAAGCTCCACGGTCAGTTCAAACAGAGGAGCAAGCATACGTGGCTTTATCAATGTCCAGGATCTCACCACGTGCTGCGCACGCTCAGAAACAGGTCACTACCTACGCACAGTCTTTGCCGTGCCCCTCGTGACCCACACAACTGTAACTGAAACGTTCTCCTTTCTTTTTCTCAGAGTGATCGGTCTGACACGTCTGCCCTCTGCATTGGTTGAACTGAGTGAACCGCTGCAGGTAATTCGCTATGAGAACGGAGACTTCAGTAATGCCCACCATGACAGCAGCCTGTCCCGCTCAGAGACTACCTGTGCACACACGCGTCTGGCAGGAAACACGTCTGCTCTCACAGAGGTCTCCTGCAGGTATGTGTATTTTCTGTGAAGTTTTGATATTTTAGAAGTGCTTTAATTATACAGCCAGGACAACCTTAATTATCTCCAAATCGGCTTAGCTCAGTCGTTATCACTTTGAGTGATTACAAACATTTATAATGGATGATGCAATATTTAAACGGGAGCTTTTTGTTTTTAATAGCGAGTTGTGGCACGATCGGTTTTAGGCACTAATTTATTTGTCGTCAATGTTTAAATTATATAATTGTATTGAAGTTGTCATTGCTTTTGGGGGTTAGTCAAAGTGTTTGTGCATTAAACAAATTAGTGTCCCTTTTGGTTACGGGGAGACATTTTTCACAATTGTCTGTATTTGTTGCTCCCTCTCGTTCTATCCCAGGTATCTTACAGTGTCGTTCTACCTCAGCTCAGTAGATGAAGGTGGTGAAACCACCTTTCCCGTGGCAGACAATCGTACCTATGAGGAGCAGGTAAATGTGCTCTCACAATCGACAGCCTTGAACCAGCAAAGCCTCTCTTCTTTTCCCACTGTGAGATGACAATTATATGACCTTTCTGCTTCTGATAATGCACACATACGATGACCTACGACGAGTAATCAGTTACTTAAGAAAAAAAACAACACAAGCTTAGACACAAGCTGTTTACAGTCTTGTGTGTTTTAGGCACTGTTTCAGGATGGAGTGGATTTTACAGACACTCAGGAGACATGTAGCAGAGGGAATCTGAGAATGAAACCTACTGCTGGGACAGCTCTCCTCTGGTACAACCATCTTTCCGATGGTCAAGGTATGAATGGAAAATCTGAATTATATCATCTGCACAAGGTACCAAGTGAGCTGTTTAGTATCTTGATTTGAGTTCATCTATTGTTGGCAGCACTGTACATCAGCTCCGTGTCAGTAGACTTTAGGCCTGAATCCAGGGAGACGCAGACATGCAAGTGTACGTTTTTAATGCCAACTTCTCTATAGATGGTTACAGAGATGAAAACTTATCAGATTTAACTTCTGTTATATGTATCATTGACCTAAATTACATAAATCTTGTGAGAAGATGATCTGTTTCAGAATTTCTGAGACAAGAGCCAGTTTTGCCGATATCAGCTGACAGTCATATGATCTGCTGAAAACCTGGAGTGGAGCACATACTTAAATTGAAGTGTTCGGCTCTCACTTTTTTTGCCCTTGACTTTCCTTCTCCAGTCGTTGTGGGATCTCGGATTACATTTTTGTCTCCTTCCACGCATTTTTCTTTGCCTGAAATGATAATATGATTGTGTTCAAGGAGACTGTGACACTCTGTCACAATACCAGGTGACTGGATGATTTTCAAAAATGACGCTGTCGGTCTGTCATATGACTAGGGATAACTCATTTCAACAATCAAAACACCTTATTGCATATTAAAGTAACTTAATAAGGCAACAGCGTATGTATGATGGCCAGTATGATACATTTTAATCCCGGTGATTTGCAGCTACATTGCAAGCATGTTACTTGGTTTCACGATAGGGGCACTTCTCCATTAGCTTAAACAAAACTAAATCTTTTGATTTTCATAGAAAAGAAAAACGTAGCTGTCGTAGCTTTAAGCTTTTTATATCTTTAATACTGTTCATCTGCTCCCCCGGCTTCCTCAGGTTGGATGGGCGAGCTGGACGAGTATTCCCTGCATGGTGACTGCCCAGTCAGGCGTGGGGTGAAGTGGGTGGCCAACAGCTGGGTAAACGTGGACCCAGATCACCAGCAGCAGGCCCGCTACCAGAGACTAGTTGCTCAAAGGCATCGAGCTAAATCGGGCATAGAGGACCATTACCAATCCCTCTCACACAGTGACCTCCACCAGGATCTATAGCTGGGATTTTTTTTTAATGACAAGACAAAGCAACCATAACTTTAAGAATTAGTCAGTCTTGCATCTATGAACCCAGTGAAGCATGATGGACCTTTCCACAATGTCAGATGTTCTCGTCAAAAGGAAAATTGCACAAAATAGCATCACATATCTTCTCCTTTCAGTAAATCCGTCTTGCAAGTTTGGTGAATTTTATTATCACTTTTAATATAAAATGAAAGTATGGGGGAAGAGACTGTTCATTTTTAATACATCAATTACAAATACACATATCTAACAGAGTAATTTGTCATTCTCTGGGAAGTCGCACCTTAAAACAATATTGCTGATTTAGAGTAGCAGATTATATACGGACATAATGAATTGAGTTGGGAAAGATGTAGTCATGTGTAAGAGATAAACCTGCTTACCTCCCTTTTCCATCTAGGTTTACTGGACATCTGCCCCTGTTGCAGGTCAATGTTATTTATTGTTCTGGAGTGAAAGCCTTTTGTTACAAACCATATCACTATTCATATATGAATGTGTTCCTGAGGGAAAATTTTATGAGACTTTGTATGATTGTTCTGTTCTTCAGTTTTATTTCCAGAGTTCCGGAGCTTTTATCATGAAGTATTATTTAATGAGAGTTTAATATACCTATTGCAGATAGACAAAAGGATCACTTTTCACACTGGTTGTGCGAGGCCAGTCCTTCAGGTGTAATTCAAGCGTAGATCTTTGGAGTTCCAACTTTTGTGTTTGTCATCCTCACAAGTCAAACATATTTATTGTCTGTGACTATTTATTTGAGTGTTATTTATTACCACCACTTGGTGATTTAAGTTAAAGTAATGCATATTTATAACAAGCTTGATGTTGCACTGAATATGTTTCTGAATTTTATTGCGTTTTATTATATGATATAAAATATATATAAAGCAATGTTTTATTAGTGGTGTTGTGTGATTGGTCATGCTTGAATCTGTTGATATATACAATGACCCCTAGATGTCGCCCAGCATCAAGTTCAGCACTACAATTTTTTTTTACTTGTGACTTAAATATGAGCCTTTTCAGAAATGTACAGCTGCTGTACAAGTGAGCTGTTAGTTCCTGTGGATAAGCCACTAATATTCTATATTAGTGTGCTTATGTGTACCTGACATGTAAGTGAGGACACTTGGACATTCTGGATGGACAAACTCTATAACCAGCAGGCACCGGCTGTAACCTCACAACCACATAATTCTGTCAAAGACTCCAGTGAAATCTCACTTGAAGTAAGTATTCAGACTCTTTCATTTATAGCCGCACCACATTTATCGGACAGTCCATTTGAGTTAGTCCTGCATCTAAAATGTTACATAAATTAATGTAAAGATTTATGATTTATTGCTGAAAGTCAAAGGAAGTTTAATCAATTTAACTGTCATGACTAAATAATAATGTGCATGCAGCTTTTTAATGTTGCATCGAAAGACATCTCTTTTTTTTTTTTTTACATTTCCATACGGTTACATTTTAGAGGATGCTAATAGTTTGTAGCTTCTGTAAAGTATTGATATTTAGTTTAAAGTTACTAGTAGATACAGTTTCATACAGGTCATTTAGAATCTATTTACTAATGAGTGGGTACATCAATTTCTAGTTCCAGTACATCTCTGAGAGACCTACTGCAGGTGGGGAGATTAATGAAGAAGAATAGCAAGATTAAAAATCTTTAAAAAAAAACAAAAAAACAATTGTAATGTAAGAAAACTTTAGTAAAAAAAAAAAAAAAAATTGTTTAGGGGCCCCTAGCGCGCTCTGTACTCATTGGTGGATGATGAGACAATTGGCCTGTGGACAAAGACATGGAATAGGCCCCGCCCATTTCTTTAGATGGCTCACATAGATGCACAACTATAAACTGCACATTGCTGGTTGTTTTGTGTCTTTTTTGACAACAAAGATGTAGTGTTTTGCAGTCATTTTGTGTGTCATCTTTATTAATTAACTGACACCATTTCGTGTTTTTTTTTGTCTCTCTTTAGTCATTATAGTATATGTCTCTTTCACAAACCATTTGTGGTTCTTCTGGCTATTTTGTCATTCAATCGGTATTTTTAAATGTTTTGTGTCTCCAGTCATGTAACTTTCCATGAGGACATGTTAACAGTTCCCGGAGACAGAGGTTTTGATCCCTTTGACAATGTGGGCCCCTGTGCCTGGGCCCGACACTACCGTTCAGTAATCCACACGTACTCGCACGCGTGGATGACAAAACAGCCCACGTCACCTCGAAATATTGACAAAATAAGCGGCGCAAATCGGACCCAATCAGCCGACGTTTCGGGCATCCATCCGCGGTTATTTGCGTGATTCCAGGTCAAGAACGTACGCAGCGTTTTAAACCCATCCTTGTGACTCCTTTCATTTTTGACGAAGCGGTGCTGCTGATGCTGTGCACGCCGCACTGGCCTCGCGTCAGCCAATCACGTCCGCCGGCAGCGGGAGGAGGCGGAGGGAACGTCCGTCACAGCTAACGGACCGTGGAACGGATCGCATTCTCCGTCCGTCGAACCGCCGCATCCCCGTACAGGTTCACGGGCTTCTGACTGGGCTGTCGAACCAACAACAACAATCTTTAACCGAAGGCGCAGTATCACTTTCATTTAACTGTTCTCCATGAGATTCTTCAGGCTTACCTTCAAGTGCTTCGTCGACTGCTTTTGAATCTCCTCTGTTAACGGCTGATCTGACCGCGGCGCTTTGTGAATATTTTCCATCTCTTGGCTGAGCTGAGGGGTTCCAACGTGTGATAATCACAAAAACTGCGATTTATTTCATTTCAGGAAGGAAAATTAACAAACTCAGATAATCCACCAAAAAAAAAGACAACCGGAGCACTGCATATTGTGGCTACATCTCTCCGTCTGCCTCTCAGTGTCCGCCGGGTGCCTTCTTAGCCAGGCGTTCATACAACTTCGGCTGCCCCCGTGGCTAAATACAAACAGCCAGCTTGCTTTTTTAGAAAATAAATATAATAGTCCGCTACCCAGCAGCATGTCACCTGAGTTGGAAGAGAACAACCAAGGTGAGTATGACCTCCACTGCTTAATATTGACCTTTTTTTTTATTTATTTACCATTTGATTGAACCACCAGCTCAAACATAAGCACATGCTGGTGAACTGCAGCCTCCCTGCCTCTGCCACTGCTTTAAGATTATTCATTGGGGGTAAATGCTGCCCCACACCAGTTGCACTTAACCTACCTCAGTCTACATTCATCATTACATCATGCATGCACTATAAACTTAGCACCAGAAGTGAGTCTGAACAACCTAAAGTCATTTGGAAGCTGCTGAACAGGTGTCACTCCTGGTGAATACAGAAAATCACTGTCAGGTTTCATGTCATACGTATCATAAGGTCATCCTCATTCAATTATACATTCATCAGTCTGCCTTCAGCATATGTAAGTATTTATATCCCTGATATTTATATTCAAGAACAATAGAAGTTGTACTCGAGTCATAAATATTCATCAAGCATGTGGAGCTATTGCTCACAAAAATGATCTTAAACCACCGGTATCCTCCTATTAAGTTGCTCCTCATGCTTCCATCCTTTACCATCCCCACTCTGTTCCTCTCCTCTGTTCACACACCCCCTCAGACTGCTCTGATCTGGATTCATCTGCCTCACTTTGCATCCAGCACAGAGCGGCTGACACAACGATCATTGAATGGCACTAACAACTGGACGTGTTGCGTATATTTGTGCTTGAGAGTCTGCCGTGCATTCAGAAATAGAGAAAATGAAAGCTTTGTAAGCAACAAAGGAGCTCGATGTATACCTTGAGCTCTCTGCTGTGTTGCACCGCAGCACACTAATCATTGTGTCTGTGAGACAGAGACAGACAGGAGGAACATCGGGGGAGGGCTCAGGGATGACAATATAACTGCAACAGGATGTGGGCAGTTAACACAAAAAAAAACACACAAAAAATCCAGTGAATGTATATGATGGGATGTATTTCAGTCCTGTTAACGCTTACTGAAGATCTGGCTTAGGTTGTAAGGACTATTTATTGTAATGAATGAAAAGCCTACAGTCTCGCTCTCCATTCAGCACAAGTCTGGTCCAACAGACTGTGTTTCATCAGTCTCCAGTGCTGACGTGTGATGTGACGTTCTACATGTGTACTTGAGAACTGAGTGGTGTTATCATATTGCTGTTTTTGTGATATTTTGACACACTGATTTCCTTTCTGACTATTTTTCTGTCTCGTATGACTCCTCTTTTTCTGACCAGGTGAAATCAGCGTCCCCCAGTTGGAGGCAGGGACCCTGTCTGAGGAGGAAGGCGGGGGGTCAGCTCGCCCCCTGGTGCCCGTACCTGGAGCAGGTCCAGGGTGTGGTGAGGGCGGAGGGGCTGGTCCACCGCAGACTCAGGACGGGGCTGCAGCCGGGACTGGAAATGGGGCTCTGGCAGTGCCAGTGGTGGAGCGAGAAACCTGGACCAGACAAATGGATTTCATCATGTCCTGCGTGGGTTTTGCTGTTGGTTTGGGGAACGTGTGGCGGTTCCCTTACCTCTGCTACAAGAACGGAGGAGGTGAGCTTGAAGAGCACTCTGTGGTTCTGTGTTGTATGGACACAGTTGCAATGAACATATAACAAGTTTCACTAAAAATGCCTTTACCCCATTTTAGAAAAAGATACAGCCTGATTGATATTCAACACTGATTTTGAAATGTACATACGCATGCAAACGTAAGGGAGTATTACAGTAATAGTAGTAATAGGGCCTTACAGTTTTTTTGTGCATAGATACACATCATTCAAACTCTCAGTGTACCACTCTGCTAGGTCCTTGATTTCCTCCCAGTGTGGTCCGTCATCACTGCTTGAAATCTGGGCAATAACCGTGGTGTTATCTGCAAACATAAAGATTCAAATTCCTGTGTTGGTAGATCCTGTGATGGCTGTGTAGGGTAAACAAAAGCGGGCTTAGATAACAGCCCTGTGGGTCACCTGGTGGTTTTTCTGCCACAGCAAAAATTTGGCAAGCTTGCAAAATTGCAGTGAAGATGATTTCACCTTTTTGTG
Source organism: Brachyistius frenatus (assembly GCF_029030835.1). Classification (NCBI taxonomy): domain Eukaryota; kingdom Metazoa; phylum Chordata; class Actinopteri; family Embiotocidae; genus Brachyistius; species Brachyistius frenatus. The sequence goes on along the minus strand of NW_027210605.1, from coordinate 3,686,397 downwards.
TGTCATGTGCCAATTGCAGCTGTTGGGTCTGTTGGTCAGGAAGTCCACTATCCACAAAGGGCCTTAAGTTCTAAACTAGTCTACTAAGTTAAAGGGGGATGATTGTGTTAAAATAAATTTAAAACAAATGTTGACTTCTTCAGTACTCTTAGAACAAATGAAATATCATACATAAATCAAAATTAACTTTTTTTTTTAGAGCAACCCTTTGTATTAGAATACAATAATAATTATTATTATTTACATTATCCATTACCTGTAGATTATTCTCTCAATTAATTGATTAGCTGTTTGGTCTGTAAAGGAACCAGAAAATATTCACATTTAAGAAACTGCAATCAGAGAATTTTTGGATTTTATTTTTTTTTCCATTAAAAAAAAACCACAAAGCTATTTATAGATTATCAAAATCGTTCGCAATTAGTTTTCTGTTCATCGACTTATCGATTAATATACTTATCATTTAGACTGTGAAATAAAGTATGCATTTTCAAAAAATAAAAGTTGAAAAAAATGTTCAGGGGAAAGTTTATCTAGTTTAAGAGTTGTGTAATTGAAGGTTTCCCAAAAAATATTTTATTGTTTTACTGAAGTCATTATACATAACAGTTTAAATATACTCAGATCGAGAGACAGCAGTGAAAGGCAGCATGGTGAGACATGATACTCTAATAGATGTAAATGGTAGACAAAGCACTGGCTGCAGTTGCTGCGTGGCTGTGAACACGTAGCTCCAAAGCTGTGCCTCCCCATGTGATTACACTTTATTTATTCTATCCGCCTGCTACTTAACAAATGGACTTCGTTCACATTACCTAGTTCCCCTTTTGCTCTCGTGGCATATGACGGTATTGGAGCTGTTTTAAGTCCTGTCCTTTTTCATCAATGCCAATTTATCCAATAGTAAACTGACCTGACTGCTGCTTTTGGCCTTGAGACTTTGCTTATCTCTGCCCTACCCACTTTTCAGTTTTTTTATGAGGTATTTGGTTTGAATGAAACTCTGAGTGTGTAACTGTTTGTGTGTGTTTCTAGTCCAACCCTCCCTCTGACTCGTGTGTGTGTGTGTGTGTGTGTGTGTGTGTGTGTGTGTGTGTGTGTGTGTGTGTGTGTGTGTGTGTGTGTGTGTGTGTGTGTGTGTGTGTGTGTGTGTGTGTGTGTGTGTGTGTGTGTCTTGTGACCAGTGGCTCTGATACCCACCTTCTGGTATCATATAACAATGGCCTGCCTCACACAATCCACCCCCCCTGTGCTCCTGCCCAGAACTCATGAGGCACACAAAGGTGCTCTCTCCCACCCTTTTCCTGATAAGGAGGCATATGGATATGTCACACAATAACCGTCCTGTGACTGTGCCCGTTCTTTCGTCCTCTCAGCATGAGCACAGTCACATCCGTACAGTACTTCCTTTTACACCTGTGACCAACCCGGGTTGCACCTTGTAACACAACAACAGTATCAGATAAGAGCTGTGGATTTTAGTAAGACCTGCTTGTTACCGAAACAAGGACACACTCCACCGGAGACAGTAAAAGGCGAATGTGCTGTAAAAACGTGGAATTAGAATTAGATCTGCAAATCTCATTCATTTATTTGTAACCCGGCTGATGGACCTGATGTGTCTGATCCAGTTATGATTATAGAGGATTTACTTAAGCCTATTAAGGATGCCATTCCTTGATAATTTGGCCAATATGTTGGGGTATTTCAGCAAAAGCATTTTCTCCAGTCACTCCATTCACTCCTCTTATTGCATCTGCCCCTCTTTCTTTCTCTCTTTCTTTCTTTCTTTCTCTCTCTCTCTCTCTCTCTCCCACCCCTTTTGCTCTTAGCCTCATGCTCACGAATGTTTCCTTATATGGCTACAAGCCCTCTGCTCTCAGAGAATGACATAAAGAATGATGAACTGAATGAGGCACAAATTGTCAAGCGGTAGCACCGTTGCAGAGCTAACCAGGTCAAGATCTTGGCGTGACATTTTTGTTATTTGTTGAACCTCGTCTACCCCAGCATTGTCCCAGTTTTTCTGCCTCTCCTGTAATCTATCCATCTTTCCCTCCTTTCTTCTGAGCCTCTTTCTGCTCTGCGTCATAGCTGGTCATGTGACCCCCTCCCATCTGCGCACTGTGGTGGCATCACTGAGTTACATTATTATTCATACCAAATCGTTGCAAGTGGATCTAGTGAGTTGAATGTCTCATGCTGCCTCTTTGTGTCTCTTTTTCTACTGATCAAAGTAAGCTCCTGCTGCAATATGAGAATCCAAAAGGAGATTATTTATAGAAAACACTAAGCATAAGCCAAATGCACAGGGTCAACTAATGCTAATCAAAATTAAAGAAGTCCTAGATGTCTCTATCAGCATTAATAATTCCTGCTTGAGTCTTATCGTCTTCTTCCCTTTTCCATTTGATAATCCTTTATCTGTCTGCTGCCGACGACGTTTTTTCCAAGTTCAAGGACAAGAGTGTACTTGCCAAAAATGTCCAAACACTTGTGGAATGGATGGCAATGTGGTTGTCTCCCACATAGACTTTCAATGCGTCCCTTATCTTTCCTCCTCCCAAGCTTTTTGCCTCTTTTGCCCTTTATTTCTTCCTCCTACTTGAATTGTCGTTGTTGTGTCAAGGGCTTGATTACGAAGAGAGCACGTTGGTGTCTGTGCAGCTTGTGTCCTTCAACATTTTAAACACTGTCTGATACGACAGATTTTCTGTCTCTTCAAATTTTACTACCATAACTTGACCTTAAAGAGCCGCACATATTTGAAGAGCCCGATTCAAATAGTTCAGCAACAACAATACAAAACCCACACAAGTCATTGTATGAATAGTATGAACAGCTTAATCTAATGTTAATGATATGATTATCTGAACGCTTGAAGATGTTGATGATTAGCATGGATAATTTTCTCTGAATTTGCACATCTGTTTCTACTGCTGTATCTCTCTCCGCATCTTTCCTTTAATTGTTCATGTTTATGTACGTATGTAAAGAGTAATAGACAAAGTGGTATGTATTAAAAACAAAATGAAAGTCATATATCTAATGCATATATCCATTCATATCATGAAATATAAAATCAGAGTAAACAGTACATTCTTATATTTAACGTAACCATGCCGGTACTTTAATTTTCTGTATTGGCCAATCACTTCCTCCCAGTGTTTCTACCTGCCTGATACTTCAAATATAATGTGGTGAATATGTGTGTTGGGTGTTGCAGGGGTTTTCCTGATCCCTTACTTGCTGATAGTCTTCATCGGAGGCATCCCAGTCTTCTTCCTGGAGATTGCACTGGGCCAGTTCATGAAGCAGGGAGGGGTCTCTGCCTGGAACATCGCACCCCTCTTTAAAGGTACCCATCTCTGTGTGTGTTAGTGTGTGTTCTCTTAAGTAGATATTTACTTTCACTTTTAAGTTTGCAAGTTACTTCCCCACACACCTCTCGCTCTCTTGTCAGGTCTCGGCCTGGCCTCAATGGTGATAGTGTTCTTCTGTAACACCTACTACATCATGATCCTGGTGTGGGGCCTCTACTTTCTCTTCCACTCTTTCACTAACCCGCTGCCTTGGGCCACCTGCGGACACCCCTGGAACACCCCCAACTGTACACAGGACTTCCGACGCACCTGCCATAACCGCAGCGGTGCCCAGCCTGCCCTGCCGTCATCTGCTGCCACCCCCTCTAACCTCCTCTCCTCCTCGTCTCCGCTGAACCTGTCCTCAGCCCAGCTCCTCCTCAACAGCAGCTGCATCGAGGCTGAGGGCATGCGCTCCCCAGTCATCGAGTTCTGGGAGTATGTTAAACCTCTGAATTTAGCAGTGTCGGCAAGCTTTCAAATACATTTTATTATCTAAATTCTAAGTCCTAAAAACTTTAATACACTAATTTTCCGCTAAATTCAATTTTAGTGGTTTTAACAATGTGTTGTGTGGTGGCTGTGTACCCAGTTTTTCCAGTCACACTGACCTTTATTTTTATCATTCTGATGTTGTGGTGTTTTTGTCAGTTACAAACTTTATCTTATATTTAAATCTTCTGGTATTTATGAGCTCTATAAAAGCCTAATTTGACTAGCAAAACTTAGTTCAAGTAACAATGATAGTGTCGATGGTATTTACTTTGTTTTTGAATATGCATTTTTTTTTTTTTTTTTTTTTTAAATAATCAGTTTTTTGTTTCTAATAACCACACTTCTCTGTTCCTCCTTCTAGACGTAAAGTGCTTCGCCTGTCTGGAGGGCTGCATGAGCCTGGTGAAATAAGCTATGAGATGGTGCTGTGTCTCATAGTCACTTGGATCATCGTTTACTTCTGCATGTGGAAAGGAGTTAAATCTACTGGCAAGGTAAAGTATTGCTTGCCTGTACAATTCTTAATACATAATGTCACGGTTGGGGTTTATGATATTTATAACTTCATGCTATACTGTGCACAAAACGTTACTTGTCACTGTCTGGGTTCATGGAGTGCAGACTAATATTTGCATGGCTTCATGTGAAGGTTTAAATAATTGCAGCGTTTTGCCCTTTGATCCAAAATCAGCTTTAGTATAGCGAGAGGATCAGTGTCTAGACTGAAACCCATATAACACAAATATAAGCACATATGCTTATTTGAATTTCTGCTCATTTCTGTAGTTGTTTTCAGTCAGGTTATAATCTTCCACTGATCCCTAGATCTTTAATATGTTAAATTGCACCTACACATTGTTCAGATGAAATTCTATTTAGCAGCGGAAAAAAAACACATGCCCACTCCTCATTCTTTTATATCTGTGTGCTCTGAGTCATTGGCATAATGAACACTACACATCCTTATTTTTTAGCATGTGGCGATGTCTGTGTTTGCACACTCGTGTCTCCAGAGTGGCCAAAGCTCATAGAGCGAGGGAAAAATAATGAAAGAGCTTGAGCCAGCCAGCTGTAAGCCGATTAGTAACTTTCCACCATGTAGATGTTTGAAAGCTGGAAAGGGGCTTTTCTGCCCATGTTCACCCTAGATCAAGGCAAATATGTGCTTTCTCACTACTTTGCTCTTACCACACTGATTTAGCTGGGACTTGATGCTTTTACTAGGTAGCAGGGGGTGGCTTTCTCAGCACAACTTGACAAAGACTACCTTCTCAAAAGGTCTGCCAAAAACCCCTGCTATTGCAGGAGGTTTACAAATTGTCTGGCTTTCCATTTACAGGCTACCTTTTCTTCCAAGTTACATGACAGGCCCCATTACACATCTACTACAGGAAGGACCTAATGGGCTTCTACTTATGACTTGAGTATTTGCAAAGCAGGTAATTGCTTAATCAAAGTGATAAAAACATACTTGGGTACAATTACATTTTGACCATAGCTGATGAACCATGTTGATAAGCACTAAAACTTTCCAGCTAGCCTGTTAATTCATCATATAACCACATCTTTTTATGTACTTACTTCTATGTAATGTGAGGGGTTTAAGTGTTTACTGTGGAATTTTCTACTTTCACTTAATGCAAGTTAATACATAGCACTCAAACTTCACAACCCCAGCCAAAGTATATGCTACAAATTGGTCGAACAGTATCTTGAAATATACTTCACTGCTCTCTTTTTTTCATCTCTGTAGGTTGTGTACTTCACAGCTCTGTTCCCCTACCTGGTTCTGGTTGTGCTTCTGGCCCACGGAGTTACTCTGCCTGGAGCATTGGATGGCATTGTTTACTACCTAAAACCAGACTGGTCCAAACTTGGAGAAGCACAGGTTTTAACTTTTGCATTAGCTTGCCTTTGGGCGTCATATTTTTCGGCTGCAGCTTAGTGACGAGGAAATAGGACAGATTTGTACATCAGTATTTAAGAGACATAGGTCAAAAGTTTGTAAAACATGACTCACACATTTCTCTCTATAATAGGTGTGGATTGATGCCGGCACTCAGATTTTTTTCTCCTACGCCATCGGACTTGGTGCCCTGACTGCGCTGGGCAGCTACAACCGCTTCCATAACAACTGTTACCAGTGAGTTTGTACACACAACATAAAATTAGACACCGCTGTCGCTGGAAGGAGGCCAACATCAACACAAAGTCCCAGCCTGACTCTGCATACTGTTGCATGTGACTGTGGACTCAAGCAGCATCTAATAAACCAGAAAAAAAACATATATGTCCATGACAAATAGGCTTCACTACACACATTCACAGAAGAAGCGCAACCTAAGTCTGCCCTTTCCAACGATCACATGAAGTACAAAGATGAGTTTCTTTTCTCCTTAAAGAAACATACTGAACTTTGAATACCTTATTTTAAGGCCTGTGCTGTTCTCTGGACACAAAATTAGCCGTGAGACTTAAATGCACTTCATGTGCTCACAGGAACTGCGATCGAAGGTCCAGAGACTTCCGAGCAGACTCCTCTCATTTAAAGTATTTTCCATCCCTCATCAAAATAGAAATTAATAGGATGCTAGGAAGGAATCCTGATCTCATAAATATGTAACAGCTCAATTTCATTTTCAAGCAAATTCTTTTTGTATTTTGAAAGGCTGTAGAAAAGAACTGGTACAATAAAAAGTCAGTTGTTGAAGACTGGAGTGCAGACCTTAGTTGTCTGTTTCAAGGACAGTTGTTTTTGCTGCTGGTTGATGAGCTTCCATGTGTTGAGCATAAACAGACAGATATTTAAACCTGTTGGGAAACTTATGAAGTATTTAGATCTCTCACAGTAAGAAGGATTTTCTTTTGGTAAATCTCGCATATTTGCAATACCCATAATAGGAGGTGCCTCATGAATATCCTGCCATCTGACATTTTCTCTCCCTTGACCTTAATTGGAAGTTGAAAGATGTGTTCACATCCTGAGGTATGTCAGCTCTGTTTCTCATACACACTGGAGCAGGCCAGGAAATATATGGCAAGATCTTTGTATCAACTGTACTTAGATGTTAATGTACAGAATATTTAGGGCTCAGGTTATGGGTCAGATCACTTGCTTTAAAGTCGCATATCTTGATTTCTGGCTTTTTATTTTTAGCCATGTTAGCTTAGTATGTTAGCTCACAGTATCAGTCTGTCCATCTGTTGGTCCAGAGAGAAATATCTAAATATCTTAAACCACTTGACAAATAGCCATTAAAGTTGACACATTAGCAGCCTTCATTTGCCTACGAGGTGGGTCTAGTTTTGCAAGCTTACGAGACCCACCTAGTGGTAAATCTAGCAACTATTTTGGCAAAGTTTTACACCCTTCCTTAAGTAGAGTCACTAATATTTTTAGTGAGTTATCTTGTGGCTGTGGCTCTTTTAACTGAGCTCCAGTCTCTCCAGAAATATTATGTCTTTGTTGGCTTGATCCAATGACAAATGGGTTAACGGCCCACATTCTCAGATAGTTCTTCCTCTGAGGCATTCATGGGGTTACATCTTGTTTATACAAATAATTAAAAACTAAATTTTAGGAGGAAGTTGATATCCTCCCTGTTTTCTCACCTCGACACACCTGGCCAATCAGTGAGTAGAAACGGGGACCTGTCAGATTGTTAGTCTGTTAAAATTACTCTTGATTTGTGACAGAGAAATGCCTGATTAAAATTTGATGAGAGTGGAAGGAGGGGGTTCAAAAGGAATTCGACTGTCCAACATGCAGTTCAGACAGACCATAAGTGTGTATGGGAGGGCAGCAATCTATTCAGTCGACCAATCAGCAGCCAGAGAGAAGAGCGAACAAGTTGTAAATGAGCCTCACTAATGACCAATCACTTTCCCTATTGTTTGACCGGCTAACTACTTCTAGTTTTGTTTTTTGTTTTTTTAATCCCGACTGTTTACAATTTATTACTTCTCAAAGTACTCAGAGTTTATATATGATTTTTTTTTTTATCCTCTCTATTTGTGATATTTCCGCTGTCGATACAACAACCAACATATAAAGTTTCTGAAATAAGGTAGTTATAGTTAGATGATTGAAATTTAGTAAATGCCAATGAAAATTAATAATCGCCAATGATCAAGTAGTTGGAGTCAGTTGTATTTAGATTGACTAGTTTAACCGTCACCAGCTTTGTTACCTGGTGTGAGATGAGAATTACAGGCTCAAAGGGCTGCGAGTATGATCATAGAATTATATTCTTCTTGAATGATTATGGTCGTAGTAGAGACTGCTTTCTTAACACTAACTCTTTCTTGCTTTGATTATTTCCATCTATACCAATTCCTCTTGAGTATTGCTTCAGACTGATAGTGCCTGTTTACAGTTGACTGAGTGGAGGTTGCTATTGAATGCAGCTGTGAAACGGTGTTATAATAACCATCGTTATGCAACTGTTGTTTATACATTCTTCATATCAGACAAGGTTCTTGGATAGTGTTGCCAAGTAGACTTGTCTTGTCAACATAAACAGGAGGTCAATCCTATCTATGTAGTAAGACAACAGGGATTTTGTTGAATTCATACTTAAACAAGTATTTAATCTCCAACATTATTGATGGATTTATTCATACAGTATTACTAATATACTGCATATACGTAGCAATGTTTTCGAAAGGAGTTTTTCTTTCATTCTTTTTTCCAGACAGACTTCCTATTGGCTGATCGCTACCTGCCAACTACACAGACAACAGCAGCTTTCAGACAAATTGCTATCGATCCCCTATTTACCATCCAGGCCCATCATCTCTATGCCGATGTTTGCCTTGAGTATGTTACATGAGCCTCATGTTGCAACATATCTAATGCATCTTTGTCTCACAATGTCTTTCTCTCGGTTCTGTTTCCCCTCTTTGTCTATTCGTCTGTGTGTCTCTCTGTATTTTCTCTGCAGGGATGCGTTTGTGCTGGCTCTCATTAACAGTGGGACGAGTTTCTTTGCAGGCTTTGTCGTGTTCTCTGTGCTGGGTTTCATGGCTGCAGAGCAAGGAGTGGACATCAGTAAAGTAGCCGAGAGCGGTAAGAATACAGTTCCCCAACTAAAATCCAGTGTAATGAGCTAAGTATTGACAGCGAGCGGCATGTGCCTCCTGATACTTCTGACTCTATTGCTTAATGTGCAGGTCCGGGCCTGGCCTTTATAGCCTACCCCAAGGCCGTGACTCTGATGCCTCTGGCGCCGCTCTGGGCAGCACTTTTCTTCTTTATGTTGCTTATACTGGGCCTGGACAGTCAGGTAATACTGAAAGCACAAAATTTAGCTCTAGATTTCCGTGTCATTTTGAATGTGTAGCACACTTTTGTAAAATACACAGCTAATCTACATTCCTTTCTCTTTTTCTGTCTCATTTCCTCTCACACAAGGGAGACACACACAGTACAAACACATTACTTCCAGTTTTAGCATTGCATTTCTTAACAGCCTGTTTGTTGTGTGTCTGTTTGAGCCCGTGCCTACATGCATTGTTTTACAGCCCAGGGATTTGTCAATGAGCTTCTGTCTGATTCACACAGAGAGCGTCTGTCTGCTCTCTAATCCATTCATTCCCTCTCTCATTTCTTCGCCATCCATCCATCCATCCATCTTTCTTTTTTTTTTTCCTCAACAGCCACATTGCCTATGAATATGCTACCATTTCTATGAAATGATGTAAAAATATCTGGGCAGCTGTTATCCTCTCAACTCATTCTGAAGGCAGAAATATGTTTCTGCACAGAAACACATAAACATCCTTTCATGGGGGGACTGAGGAGGGGTTTTGGCCGCCATGCTCACCGGCAAAGTCTCAGTTACATGTCAGGCCGATATACTGTTGCGACAAACACTTATTGTTTGAGAGGGAAGGTTATTGAATCATTGTGGGGTTGATCCAGCAGTCAACCCTGTACTGAACTAAATCTATGTGTAACTCTTAACCATTTATTTCGATTTTTCGGTTTCTATACTGATTTCTTAGATATTTTCGTTTGGTCATAGAGTATACACATCGATGTTATAATATGACTATGCTAATATTTGTGTCCAACACCCATGTATGTTCACCCCCTCGACCTTTGTGCCCCCTTGTCTCTTGAACTCTCATTCACCTTTCCCGCTATATTGTTCTCTCTCTGCTCTCTCTTTTCCAGTTTGTGGGGGTAGAGGGTTTGATAACAGGAATCATGGACATGCTGCCCCCTAAATCTGCCGTGGGCTCCCTGCGACGAGAGGTGGTGGCTGCCATCTGCTGCATCATCTGCTTCCTCATTGACATGTCCATGGTCACAGAGGTACACTGAGGAATTTCAGTTTTTGACATCATTTTTTCAGAATTAGGTGGGCAGCAGTTATTTTTAGATCACAACACCACAACTTTGTAGGCTGACTATAACCAAAGGGATTCAAATATTTGTTAGTTTAAAGTAGTAGGATTTGATATTAAATGCTCTAACAGTAAACCATCTCAGAGTTGAACTGGGAGGAAAAGCTAAACAGCAGAGATGAGGGTGGAAACCGGTCACACATAAAGTATTAACGGGATGGTGTTGACGTTGACGCTCTCACTGTGTCTGTCAGGGAGGGATGTATGTCTTCCAGCTGTTTGACTACTACTCTGCCAGTGGCATCACTCTGCTGTGGCAGGCCTTCTGGGAGTGCGTGGTGATTGCATGGGTCTATGGTAAGACAATACCACACATTTAGAGTAACAAACAATACAAAACTGTGCAATTCAGTGCATTGACTCAGCATCCTTATCTCACCCCCGTCAGGCGCAGACCGTTTCATGGACGACGTGGCTCGTATGATCGGATATCAGCCCCTACCCTACATGAAGTGGTGCTGGTCCTACATCACACCTTTTGTCTGCGTGGTATGTGCGACTCTGGGTGTTTTTAAGTAAGCTTTACCTGTCATTTGCAAACTGCTGATAATTCTGTGTGTGCATAGGGAGTGTTCCTGTTCCACGTGGTGAACTACAAGCCCTTGAAGTACAACACAGTGTACACATACCCCTTGTGGGGTGAAGCACTTGGCTGGGCGCTGGCCCTGTCCTCTATGCTCTGTATCCCTCTCACTGTTCTCTACAAACTCCTGCGCTGCAAAGGATCTTTGCGGGAGGTCAGTACACCGGGGTGCAGGCATGTGTGTTCATATGTATTCTCCTGTGCGTGGCTTTGTTTGTAATTGTTGATAAATCAGTAGGAATGTCTCTCCTTGGATATTGCCCTCCCTCTCCTACCCGTTATTTGGTTACCGTTACTCATTAGCAAAGGCTCTTTAGAGAAAGATGAAGTGTCTGTCTAATAAACAGCCGATCGTGTTCTTGTTTGTTTCTGTAGCGGTGGCAACACCTAACCACCCCGGTTTGGGGCAGACATCACCTGGAGTACCTGGCCCCAGAGAGCGAGGCCAAACTGCTGCCCCCTGCAGGAACCAAGAGCACGCTACTTTTTGAGAGTGTCATCTGATGAGCTGAGCTCTACAGGACCCGCAGCCAAGGTCATCTTTGACATCAGCAAACACATACACAAAACACACACACACACACACACACACACTATACTGGCCTGGTCAGAAAAATTCAGATTAGTCAGAGTTTTAAAGCTATGAAAAATCCCTTGACAAATGGACCAAAGATTAGATTGGAGAAGAACTTAAAAACACACCTGCACCCATACAGTCATCACAGGCTGATGTACCCTCCGCTCTGTTTTCTGACTCTACCTCGCTGGCTCTCCCCTCTCTTCCCCCCTCCCCCCTGCCTTTGTGCTGTCCCGTCCTGTCTCGTTCTGTGAAGTGTGACGTGTCTGGTGTAGTTGCAATATCCTCCCTATTCCGCACCTTTGTGTTACGGTTTCAACAGCCTCATCTGTCCCAAGCCATCATACCGTTTAGTTGTGAATGAGCAGAAACTTAAAAGATACTGGCAAAACTTTTGAAATGAAAGACCTCATATCTGCTTTGGATATGCCATGGTCTGAGTGTGTTTGTGTCTAGATGCACGTACATGTGTTGGTACGTGTGTGTGTGCGTGCGCATGTGTCTGTAAGAAGGAGTGTGTGTTGGACTGTGTTCACATACATGTGACATTGCCTTTGGCCATTGTATCCTGCCAACTGTCATCTCTGAATTAACTGTACAAAAATAACTTCCATTTGTAAAAAAAAAAGAAAAAGAAAAAAAAAAAGGAATCATAAAGAGACGATACATCACCACTTTCATCTGTGTATTATGAACTAACTTGACTGTCCATTGTATTGTAGGGTCTGTGAATCAGTGTTAATATTTGGAGGGGGTGACGATCATTATTTCCACACTAAGAGAAGTAGAGAAACTTCCGACTGAACTGTGTAACGAGCAGGAGACTGGGTTGTGGGGAGGGGAAAGAGACTTGTTGCGATGTCAGGAGAGAAGCAATAAATGACCAGTTAAAGATGGATGTAATGTGTTTTTATGGGTATTTATTTACATGGACTCATTTTTGTAATCATGAAAACATACAATGGAGATACAGAAAGTATTCTGGTTCAATCACATTAAATATGTTACACTTTTACATCTGTATAAAAAAAAATTTAAAAAAAAAAAAATTCCAAGAGACATTTGACACACAATTCAGCCATATGAAGCTTCTAACTGGCAAGTAAGTAATCAGTCAATGAAAACAGTGAGCAACAAGCTCTATAATTCAGAACACTTGCCATCAGTTTACATTGTAGCGGTTAATCCAATAAACAACACGTATCCCTGACATTTATCAGTGTTTTCTGCAGGTTGATTATTTATTTGTGGTGGTTCACCCTCGTGGCAGGAAGTCCTGACATCCTACTGATGTGCACTCCTGAGCTAATGTTTGATCAGGAAACTGTTCATAAGTTGGAACATACTAAACATGATTTCAAACCCATTTCCAACAAACACTCTTAAAAGTAAAAAGTAAATAAAAATGTAAAAGAATTATGGCTGTGGGCAGTTATCTTTGGTTGGGCCATCCAGTTCAATACATGGAAAACAGAGCATATTATTAAACCGTGTTTAGCTTCAATAACAGATGACACAATCCCGAAAATAGAAGGGAGCTCAAATGTCAGAGGAGTCAGACATGTGAATCCTGACTATAAATACACCCATGTTTTTTTTTTGTTTTTTTTTTAAGCTGATGCTCTTTTAAATTGGAGCAAATTTGGAGCAAATGAGGTGTAATGTAAAAAATTTAAAAAACAATGTCAATGGCACAATCATATCGGTGACAAATACTGTATTTACTTATCATTGATTCATTTCATTGATTAATTATGGGAGACATTTGGCTTTCCTCCTCTTTAAGAGTACAGACTGACAGACACACACATGCACGCACGCACACATCGGGGACTGTGTTCACAACAGCACCTCTCACATATGACTTTCCCCTCGCAGGCAACCTTTCACTCCCTCAGTACTCTCTCACACAGACTATAAATACAGACTCCTATTAGTCCAGTGTTACATTCTCCCACTCAACCCCCGCCCCACCGCTGTCTCACACACACACACACACACACACACACACACACACACACACACACACACACACACACACACACACACACACACACACACACACACACACACACCACAGAGCAAGAGAGCTGCAATGACGTATTGCTGGCTATCTCATTAGACGATATCATAAAAAGCCCGTAGCCATAGTAACGGCTCCCAGTATTTCCATGGCAACCGGCCGCCATGTCAAGGTGGTGCATTTTCTTCCACTGGAAGGGGAGGAGACAATGGCGACCAATAGTGAGCAATGAAACTGCCTGCAGCCTAACAGGAGGAGGGGGGTGAGGAGGAGGAAGAGGAAGAGGAATCTCGCGAGAGTTGAAACAATCTGACCCCTGCTGGTCACATCTTGATGTCGCAGTAAACATCCTGAAAATAAATTGTGAACATTTCAAGGCTGAGAGTTTGAAAATTTGAGAATATATTACAGCAATGATGAGTGATAAGATGAGAGATCTCAAGAGTGTAATGAATAGTGATGTCGACTCACAAGCATCAAGTCTGTCTGCCCCAGTTTCTTGAGAATATGAAGCACTGCATCATGAACTGTGAAAAACAGCCTGCTCTTTGGGATGGACTCTGAGAAGAAATCCGCCATTTCCAGCTGCTCCACGACACAGGCTAATATTTGACCACACAAACAGACAGAAAAACATGCATGACAATGAGAGACCATTAATGCATTAGAGGGAAAGTGTTTCGTGATTATACAAATAAATATTTATGTTCGACTGAGACCTTGATGGATTAATTATCAAAAGCTTTAGGGACTTGAATCTGCATTAAGGACATTAACTTTGCCTTCGTTCTGTCTGCTGTGTCCCTCACCTTGGCAGCCAGCTAAATAGACGTGCACATCAATCTCTCCAAAGTCCCTGAAAATCTGAAAGAAAAAGCATCATTTTATTGCAGCATTTACTCTTCAAATAATTACAGATGAACATGCATGCCCTCTGTTGTCACTTATTTGATATGTGATGATTCAATTATTCATTTGGACACAGACAGATCCTGGCACACATACATTTTTAAGTGTCTTTATAGTGACTGTGTCCACAAAGCTGGTTGTGGAAACGTCCAGGATGATGGTGTGCGTGCCTGATGCGCAGGCCTTTCCTTTCTCTTCATCGCTGTGGTGCGAAGCTTGGGTGATGCTGTCATCACCGTGGCAACCTGTGTCTGAGTCCGAGTCTGACAAGGTTGTGTCGTAATGGTAAGCCAAGTTTACTTGGCCTTTACTGGGGCCGTTTGGAGCCGTTTCTATCACGCTTAAGGCTACACCGCTCCCCTGACTGTGTCCCTTCGTTCCTGCAGGGACTTTCCTCCTGTTCATCTCAGACTCCTTCAAAGAGAATGATCCATTAGACAGGATGGAAAAGTAAAAACAACTATGAGAAACCTGCAAGTTGAAATTCATAACTGATTGGTATTATTCCAGAAGAATCAGTGGAACCTAAACCACGTTTAGTACTTGTTTCTTGGCCTCCTTGGTGGCTTTCTTTTTCTCTTTCTCTTCTTTACGCTTCTGCTTTGCATGTCGTTTCTTCTTTGCCGTCAGCAGCTTCCCGATTTCAATTCCACTCTGCACAAAAAGCCAAGCATAGCATTAAAGAGAGAGAGGAGAAAGTGAGACGAGTGGGAGAGATAATGAAAGCAATTAAGGTTGCTGTAGACGGCGAACAGTGATTACATCTTGTAACCAAATGCGCACACAGCCTCCTCACACACACACACACAGATATTCATAGACACATATACACACCTTCTCTTGCAGGACCTCTAAGTACATCTCAGCATTCGTGTAGTAGATAGTTGTAGATGAACGGAAGATTTTAATTCCTGGAATCTCTTTAGCCTGCGGGGACGAATCGGGAAGTAGAGGACTTCAGAAAGTTACACCCTGTTCTTCTCTCATTTGCTCTTTCTGCCTCCCCCCAAGTATCATTTGACTAAATGGAGCTCTTCTGCCACTTAATGATTGAAAGTAGATGTAACTCTATCTACAGAGTGCTCCTCTAAAAGGGTCTGTTGGACCAAATTGCAGGTCAAAATGCATATTTCCTCTTTTACACTTAGCATTTTAAAATGGTAGTTTTTTGGGTTTTTTTGCCCAGTTATTGAGATTTCTGTCACCACATGATAGATGTGAATTTGTTTGCGGTACTCATGAAACAATCCCGTCTCATAAGTGAGACCGGGAGTCTACAGCCACATTAGCAGCTCTGTGAAGCTGTGGTTAACATAAGCATGGCTAAATTGGCTGTCATGTTCACTACATTATTAACAGGTTGATGTTTAGCTGATGTGCTAAGGTTTAACATGTTTACCATCTTAGTTTAGTGTATTAGCGTACTTTTAACGTTCTGTGAATGAATACGAGTCTTTGCAGTATTCTTACCTGTCTGTAGGTGTCTGTGTCCAGATACAGGTCCGTGCCTGGGACGTTGCCCAAGATAGAGTAGCGAGGTCTGAAAAGTATAAAAAATGTCATTATTACAGTGATAACTAACCTGCAGTTCTGTGAAAAACTCACTAAAGTCCTCCATCATGTTTGCACATACATCAGTAAATAATAATAATAAGGGGTGTGTCGTTACACTTGTGTTCTGAAGATGAAGGTGAGCATGGAAAAGCCAATGGCGACAGCCAGACCCAGGTCCAGGTTGAGCAGGATGGTGCTTATGAATGTTACCAGCCACACCAGCTAGAGGGCAGCGTGAACACTGACAGTCAGTGGGGTCAGCAGTGCAATAAGATGCAGGCAGTATTCAACACAGTATTCAACTGAGCAGAATGAATGTCAAAGAGGATGAAGTCTCACCAGATCAACCTTGTTGGTCCTCCACAGCGTAGGTACATCCATGAATTGCTTAAACATTCCTTTCAAATTCACAAACACGATTGTGGACAGGACAGCCTGAGGAACAAATACAGATAAATTCCCACATACCTGCAGCCAGGAGAGATGTTGATTCTTAGTGAGACGTTATACAAGAAGCAGAGTGTTACCTTGGGGAGATCTTCAAAGAGAGCACCTATTTTCAAAACTGTGATCAGCACAATGATGGAGGAAATAACTCCCGCAACCTGACAAAACACAGACAGAGAAAAACACACTTACTGCACAATAAATGGTCTCAAGACAAACATAAGCTACACTGCTTTGCAAATGTTTTAGGGAAGTCAGAGGCTACGATTTTGATCCATCATGTAATACCATCAGGGAGGCGTCTGATTGGTCCCTAAATCCATAGAAGAACTGAAGTCCTCTAAGATGCAGGGAACAACCTGCCTGCTAACTGTTTAATTGGTGCTTTTTAAAAAGGAAATGGTGGCCACACCACATATTGATTTGATTCAGGTTTATCTCTGCACTTTGGAGGTAATTGATAAATTAAAAACTATTAATGACATTATTTTAGAAAATATTCTCACTTTACTTTTGGGACCTGAAACCTTTGACTAGCACTATGTTTGTGCTGCTGAATCACATATGTTTTTACCTGTGTCTTGCCCCCTGTGCTCTCCTGAACAAGACTGCGAGACAAGGAAGAAGTCACAGAGTAACACTGAAAAAACCCGCCGACAGTGTTACTAAGACCCAGGGCAACCAGCTCCTGGAAAACAGAACCAACAAGACAGACGGAATATTTTAGTTAAACATACACATGTTGGCAAAAAAAACAAAACAAGATCTTTCATCCAATTAATGACCTTTGATGTGCATGTGATCATGCCCTCCGTCGGCATTTGTCTGGAGTCTGTTGCTTTTGGGTCAGTTAACATGAATGTTCATTAACTTTAGAGCCAGGTCAACACATCATTGCCACGCTGAGAACAGCGGCCAGCTTATTTAAGACACTTGATTGCATAAAGCTTGTTGGGCATTAATGATTTAGCAGGCCGGCTCTTAGAGGGACTAAATGCTCCCAACCCGACTCTCTGCAGAGCAGAATGATCCCAATCACATGCCTCCGCAAGTGAGAGTGTGTGAACAAGTCTTTGTGTTACAGACAATGGTAAGAGGTTTTTAAAAATACATCTCTAAATGTGCGTGTAAAAAAAAAAAAAAGG
This sequence comes from Brachyistius frenatus, assembly GCF_029030835.1. NCBI lineage: Eukaryota > Metazoa > Chordata > Actinopteri > Embiotocidae > Brachyistius > Brachyistius frenatus. The sequence goes on along the minus strand of NW_027210605.1, from coordinate 3,668,891 downwards.
CTCTTTCTTTGTGTGCAACTATTTTCAGAGAAACATTCATCATTTTTCCAGTAAACTGATGACATAACCTGATTTACCAGCAAAGGGTAGACAGTGAAGGTCAATCCAGGCCAATTTGCATTAAGGAGGAACCGATCAGAAGACCATGAATAAGCACATACTCTTCTGTACCTGGGATCCCATGTATCACCACATACAACTTGTATCTTTATTTTAATCAAACTGATGGAAAAATAATGAACTCATTATACTTGTCAAATGTTTGTCTATCTGTTGCACAACATGTTCCTATTGTCTCAGAAAAGATGTACTCATTTATCCGTTGCACAACATGGTTCTATAGTCTCAGTTACAACGTCTCTGTACCTTTGTCTTGTGACCTACGACCTCACTCAGTACTAGCTACAAAACCGGACATGCAAGAGGAAGTGGGGGTGACTGTCAACTGATTGTCACACTGTATAAAAGCTGAACTACGGAGGAAGGACTTTGAGCAATGCTGGACACCTTTCTTTGAGTGTACATGTATTTGCTCCTTCTTGCAAGAATACATGTCCGATATGTTTGATTTTGAATAAAGCCTCTGAGTAATTTTTCTAACACAAACATTTAATCACATCATTTATTCTTGTCAGATGTATAACAGCTAACTTGAGTCAAATCTTGATTGATATGTTGCAAATAAATTGCAAAATTTGTCACATTATGTCAAGCACAGGGAGAAGTTTGAGGGATTATACAGTAGTATTTGGAAATTGACCTGCATAATTACTGGTTCAATTGCATGTTTGGCCAACAAGTTATTCTTGTATTTGCAGTCAAGGCGAGGTTTAATTCAAGAGTAATGTCTAATATTAGGCCAAAGTTTTACTGCCTCCTGTTAGCAGTGAGTCAGTCATGTAGACAGGGGCTACAAGTATAACTCTATCAGCTCTTTATGAGTACCACATTGAGTTTGTGTGTTGTGTTTTCTTCACCTGATTGCTGTCCACCTTGTAGCCATGTTTGAGGGCAAATGTTTTGCCCAAAGAAATGTTGATGGCAAAGCCCACAATGGCCACAGCAAAAGCATCACCGATAACCTTTGAGAACAAAGAGGCATCTGGAGCACGAGGGGCCTTGAGCCTGGAGCCAGAGAGAAGGATGAATGGTTAAGGTTTGTGTTTTCCAGGACACACATGGCCCTTTTTAATAATGTGGAAATGTGGCACACCCAAAAATTTGACCACATTTATGTTAATTTATGATTTAATTTGTGATTGTTAATTTTTGGCAACTTAATATGTACAACGTGAGCTTAGGAATTCAGAATTACAGAATGTAATTTAAACACATGGACTGTACAGATCGAGGGACAGTAAAGAGTTGCAGCTCCTCAGGAGGAACTGTTGACACCGGAGCAGTTGCGCGCAGGTTGTTTTTAGGGTGTGACTCCCGCTCACTCCTCAGATGCAATCTGGGAAGAAGAACTGAATGCTTCCTGTCTTCATTGTTGCTGAACTTTACCTGTGTCCTACAGGATATTCATTTTTGTTGCTGTGGTACCATTCCTCGGACCCGTAACAGAAACACGCCGAACATTCAACCTTTGCTTGTACCAAAAATGTAATGTTCAGGTGCTCCCCTATTCTAACTTTAATGGCAAGAAACTTTTGTTTACAGTACGTGTCAATAATCCGCCGTTATATCTTCTGTTTACACCTCCCTGTTCTGTTACTTCCGGGGGAACCCTGCTCACTTAAGGATTCAACTACAGTAGCGTCTCGGAAGAAAAGAAGCATTTGGAAACTCACCAATACGATACAGACATTATTTCTGTGCAGCGTGTTACTTTCTGACACACAAATTTCTGACAACCATGAAATGTGTGATTTTTGTGTCTGTGATCTTGTAAACAGTCTTGTAAACAGCTACCCCGAGTTCCCCCTGACAAGCCTGTCTACTCCTCTTTTGTCTACACAAAGATGAACTTACCCACTGGGAATCTCTCCAACGACATCAATAAAGTATTTACTACTAAGTCCGCAGAAGTGGGTAATAATTGTTGCTCCTATGATCTGTTTAGAAAAAAAAAAAATTCAAAAGAAAGGTTATTTCAGTATCACAACATGGGATGAATCATTTCTTTCCACACTCTTTTTTGTGAGTGTAAAATAAGGTCAACAAACCCTCATTTCTGTATTGTGGTCAAGATGCCCCCTGCTGGACTAATAAATGAATACACCTGCTGTGTGAGCAGAAAAAAAAAAGAGTGAAGGGAGGACTCACAACTATGAGCTCTATAGGGACAGGCATAGGCAGCTTCTGTCTGTAGCAGCCATTGATTTCTTTGACCACAATGAGAACAGCGAGTGCCACCAGGCTGACCACCAGCTCTGGTACCTTCGTCTGAGGCAGCAGCCTGCAAAGATCCACCAGAGTCTGTGAGGAAAACAGTGGAGGAGAGAAGGAATGAACAGCAGAAGACCATTAAAAATCATAATCATAATGGACATATATTGTAGAAAGAAACAAGAAAGGCCTGCAATCTTTGCCACCTTGCTTCATCAAAGCAGAGGGAGTGGACACATCTTGAAATGTCAAACAATGCACAGCTCTGCAGTGCAACTAATCTGTAGACAAAGATGGGGTTTTTTTTGTTCATTTGAGACCGTTAAGTATATTTTTTCTTACTCAAGTAACCGACATTAATTTTTCTTTGATTCATATGTAGAAAAATAAGATGCTCAAGATACTTCCACGTCTCCATTGAAATGTATGGTGTTCCCGTCTATTTCATAAATAATTACGAGACATTTCTTCTTTCCACAATAGTTTTGAGTGCGTTTGTGACTAACACCACTGCAAGTATTCTGCTTTTATGCACATTAAATGTTCACCCTGAGTTACTTTGAAAAATGTTGATTGACAAAGGCAAAGCAACTGTGGCCCAGCAGGTAGACCGGGCTCTGGAGTAACTGCAGGTTTGCTCCTGTGTACAAATCAAAATTTCCTTGAACTAATTTGCTCCTGATTGTTAGGCAAGCACCTTCCTTAGCTCACTGTCATCAGGATGTGTATGTGTGTGCATGAACATGAGGCACATTGTGAAGTTCTTTGGACAAACGTGGGATATAAATTCAGTCCATTTACAGCGGATTTAGTCACTTTTGTAGCTTTTAACTGAAATGTAGCAAGAAGAATGTAACAAGTATATTGATATGCAAAAATCCATCAATTGCCAAAAAAAACAAAATATTTGTTCTGTAGACAAAACTTGACCTAAAGTCGATACACAACCATTACCCAGTAATATAAATACTTTACTCCACAATGATTTCTTCTCAGGTTTGTGAGGGCATGTGCAGTTGCACGTGTTAGGGCGGGTGAAATTATTTCTATACCTCCCATAATTCCCTGCTAGCTCCACCCAGCTACAATCAGATCAGCTGAGATCAGCTAGAGCAACTAAAACCCCATGCGTCAGTGTGCATGGCCTTTGAGTGCAATGAAACAAGTCGTAGAAAAAATGTGTATGAAGATCTGAATCAATAGCACAGCACTATACTTTACTTACTTGATTAGTTACCCAAAAAAAGGAGCAAGAACTACTAATACATTCACCGGAGGAGGACACGTTTACTGATGTAACTGGTCGCGCTGGAAATAATTTAACTGAATTGACTTTGTGACAATTCGTAGCTCATTACTTGTTTTGTAAAATCTTAAACTACAAAGCATAATATTTCCCTTGAAATCTAGTGAGGCAGAAGCAGCATGAAATGAAAGTGCAGAAGTGTAAGTAACTCAAAATTGTACCAAAGTGTGAGCTTTATAATGCACGACATACTTACATAAATGAGGGAGAGCGGACCAGTGAAGCGCAATGGTGTGACTCCAAACAGGTACTTGAGCTGGGAGACGCACACATGACACGCTGATCCTGTAGTGTAACCACGAATGAGCGGCTCAGACAAGTAGGTGACCACAAAACCAAACCTCACCACACCCAACAGGATCTTAAGAGGGGAAATTAGAGAGACTTGATCAAAAGTGGTGAGATATGACCTGAAAAGTTTCTCAATACCTCCATAAAGTCAAAGAGTTTTCAGTGTGGTCACATTAGACACGTGCACACATGAAACACACACCTGAAAGATGCCTGCCAAGACTGTGAGGGAACATGCTATCTGTACTCTGTAGGCGTCCCTTGCATCGATGTTCACACTTTCTGTCCCATTAGTCTCATTTTCAATAAAATCACTGTCTGGTCCCAGCCTTTCTGTCACACTCCCAATCATGATGCTGATCACAGCAAATGTACCTGGATAGACAAAACACAGGCATGTAAAACACACATATTAATGCTCAAAGACATTAGGAAGAATCAGTTTATCCATGTTGACAGTTTTTAAAATTGCATGTCTTTCCCTTTTTTTTAAATTTTTTTTTTTTATCAGAACCACTCACACACATGTTGCTACCCACCTATGGAGATATGTCTGGAAGTACCAAAAATGAAGTAGATCAGCACTGGGTAGAGGGAGGTGTAGAGTCCATACACTGGGCGCAGGGAAGCCAGAAGAGCATATGCCATACCTTGTATAAAAAACCAAAACTAATTGAATGAACGCTATAGACACCATTTTGTCTGTTTAAATTGTTAATGAAATTGTTTCACATTTTGAGAAATAATCTCTGTCTTAATAAGAGTGAGATGACTATATTGATACCACACTCATGTCTGCCCATTAAATATGAACCAGCAGAGACTCCACTGATACCCCAACTTGTCCTGTTTACATTAGGACAGAGCCAGGCTGGCTGTTTCTCCCTCTTCTAGTTTCTGTTTTAAACATTAAATACAGCTATGGCTTCATAATTAACAGACAGGTATGAGGGTGCTATCAATCTTCCCATGTCACTTTTGGTAAGAAAATAAGAGAATACGCTTCCTAAAATGTTGAACTATACCTTTAAAATGAGAGATTTGTGGACTGCCGGCTACGCTGTTTTTCATTTACTGGTCAATTTGGACATCTAAAATACATATTTAGGTGTTTATTATACTATATTTTTTTGTACTTGCAGCTGTAGATTTCTTTCAAACTCAAGAAAAGTTAGCATTAATGTATTCAAAGGTTGTTTTCTGATACGGGAGAACTGGAGTAAGCTCCACTTCAGTATCCCTTACATGCACCAAACTTTCTAGTATAATTTATGAAGATTTGTACAGAGTATATTATGCCACATTCACATATTCAAACACAAAACTTTAGATTTTTTTTTTTAGAAAAAAATAAAATTCTCTCCATATAAGTTATCAATGGGGAAAGTTCACCTGCAGTGTCATGCCTTAAGTTTCTAAGGTGGATCAACTCAGAGCTACCTCTTGTGTACACACTCATACATACAAACCCTGCGGCAGATGCATGATGCCCACGCTGCAGCCAGATATCAGGTCGCCCACGGCATTTTCTCTGAAGGAGTAACGAGGCAACCAGCCGAGAACGGGAATCCAATTTAGGAGTGTGAGCTTCAGCCTGGGCACTGAACACCTGCAACAATCCAGAAATCAATAAGATTCATGTTATAGTTTGTAATCCTGAAGTCACACACATATAGAATGTCAGTCTGGCTAGACGTGAAGGTTTTTTAGCTTTAGTCCTCTGGTTTGTGTGCAAGCGTTTTAATTTAGCTTGTTGAAGAGAGGCTGAAAACTGCAAAACACATTTTAGGTTTTTGACACATTTTAAAAACAATGAGACCAGTGAGAGTTGTGAATTGTAACACCTGCACCAGGTTTTATCAGCTGGCCTTGTAAAACAGTGACAGCCTGCATAACACCAGCATATTGGTATGCTACTGTTCACAGTCGTAACAAGTATTTGATATTAAAATGGAAGAATGCTGCCAGCAAAAACTAATATTGAATTTTCTTTTTCCAAGAAAGGCTTCAGAAACTGGTAAGTAAACAAATTGGGTCATATCCTGCTTTTCCGAAGATTACCATTCATTCATTGAGTTAGTTGAAGTGAATATATTTGTTCTTAAAATATGCCCCGTGATACTATGCTTGTTCAGTGGTTTTTAAGAGTCTTATATGATCTATCACGGGTCATTAAAAAAGATACCAACTGACTAAAACGGAGAACTTTGACTCGGATTAAATTATTGGTCAGATGTTTTTTAATTATAAATCCCTCAACTTTGTGATAACAAGCCAGTTAAGCAACTAAAAACACAGAAACCACACACACATTTAAACACACACACATTCATTCACGACTCCATCATTCATTCATGAGTCACTTTTAAGAGGTTCAGTGAGCAGTTAGAGGCTCAGTAAAGCCACATATACACCAAAGCACATACACTTATAATCTTGAAAATATTATATTTGTTTGTCAGTTTATCACCTCCTTCCCCCGTGTCTGTTTTACCTCAGAGACTCTTTCACCCGTTCACCCAAGGTGGGTTTTGTGGACCACATTCCTTTTTGTGCTACTTCATCCAGACGTAACTCATCCAGAACCTCCCTGTGCACAAAATAATCCTTCTCCTCTATCTCCATGTCTGTCAGAAAATTCAGCAGGTCTTCGTGAAGCTGGTGTCTGTAGTTCCTGCTTTTCTTCCCGAGGGTCCTCTTGATTCGGAGGAGCAGCCACAGGTGTCACCACTGTGCAGTGAGAGTAAAGCCACCTCTTTTTGGATTGTGGGTGTGGCTGTTCCTTTCCTGTCCCTATAAGAGGACAGTCATTACCCCACATGTCCCAGTTCTGTATACAAGTATAACATGTGTTTGTGTGTGTTGGCCTACAGGGATTAACTTGGAGAAAATAGGCTGGAAGGCTCCACTTTGGTAAATCCTAAAAAAACTGTAAAAATGGTAAACATGTCCCTGAGAGACACACTGAAACACAGCAGCTGATAAACGGTGAACCATATGGTAATGCATATGCGTTAACACACACACCTGGTGATAATTACCTAGTCCTGTGTTATAGAGTAAAGTTTGTATAGGGCTTTTTCTAAATAAAGCACACTCCTCTTTTACTTGTGGAGCTGTGCTGGTTGGGGTTGTGTGTATGTGTCAGAGGCATCTTATCTTTATGGCTATCTAGCTTCACTCACTCAGGAGATAAAGAACCAACATTGTAATTGTCAGCAGGAAGGTTGTGGTTGTGGTTTTTTTCTTGTTGCTCTGGCTGTGTGAACAGGAGAATGATGTGCTATAAAGTTTGAGAGAAGCAGGTTTAAGAAGGTTAAACTAATGCAGAAGAACTGATGTCAAATCTGACAAGAGACAATACTCTGTTGACAGTCTTTTGCCATGAGAAAATTTGAAAAACGTAATGCTAGAGTTGTTAACACTGCCAGCAAAATGAATGGAAATACCTAGAATTAGTTGAGGTATTTAAATCTTATTGGCGCTGAGAAAGCCAGGTATACCCACTCATATTCGGCATGTTTGCTGCCCATTGGGACTAAATGGTCCACAAAAAGAATAAAAGTATTTTTTATCTCTCTCGTAATTATTTTCTCAAATCTTTTAGCATCACTGTTTTACTGGAACACACCTTGCACAGCATATCAGTGAATTACGTGTGGCAAGACATCCTGTACAAGAGTTGTTTTTTTATGGTTTTCCTCAGTGGTTTATGTTTAACATGTTGTCCTCAACAGTTTATGTTTTAATGGTGTTTTTACTGATGAGGAGGAGTGCTTGAAATAGAAAAAAATTCCCATTGACTATCAATGGGAAATACAGTTATACAGATTGGATTTATTTAGTTGTATTTGATCTTATTAAAGTAATGGGAAAAGTTTGTCTCACGGTATACCTTCTGTTTTAGATAATAATTTCAAGAGCCCAAATTTAACGTTTCGCTTCTGCAGCACCACAGTTGAAAATGACTTTCTATGTGCTTTCAATTCTTGAAAATATATATTTATGTTGTCTTTTAAAAAATGGAGTGTTTCCAAGCCTCTTCAGGTTCTTGTGTTATCCAGTGACCAAAGGCAAAACAATCACCGTCACAGGTCCATAACATTTACGTAAAGGAGCAACTCACTCACAGAAGGACACTTCACTCAAATAACTAACACCAATAAATGAGTGTTGGACATACCAGGAAACATTTTTACACATATTAACCCCAGACCATGTTACACACATGTAAATGTGTGCTGTTAAAACCTGAGAACATTTTAATGACCAAGCACAGCTAAAAGAATAACCACTAATAACTGTGAACACATACATTCAAATCTAAGATGAAACTCTGCACACAACTGTTGCCAAGCGTATACATAAAAGACCTGACTAAGTCTGTTATTACACAGTTAAAGGTTCATACTTGTTGTTTTTTGGATCAAAACACGTTTGATGTGTAGGTTTGATCCTTATATTTGATCTCACTTGACACTACTTTTATAAAAGTTTGTCAGGTTTGTGGGATGCTGGGATGTGTCCAATACAATACATGATACCAAAGAACAGCCTTGTGCATTTGTTCCAAAACTCAAACATGTGAATGTTTTTTGGGGGTTTTGTTTTGGTTTTTTTGCAAATCAGAATTTGAATTTATTCAATTTATCTGACACCTTCCTAATTTTTCCACGTACCCCTAGGCATGAGTATTTCCTGGCATCGACAACTCCCTGCTTGAAAATCACCTCTGTAGTTTTTTGTTATTTGAGTGTGTCATATGTAGTTCTAATTGTTGTGTAGCAAATGTGTGCATACATGCAAGTAGAGGTCTAGATTCAGTGTCCTTACTTTCTTTAAAATACAGTATTTGTTGATCTGAATGTTCATGCATTCACTTACTAAAATTGAGCAACACCAACGCATTATGAAACTAACTATGCACGTGTTTCACAGCATAAATAGAATAACTAGGCTGAGACTATTCACAAACTGAGCGTGATTAACTGAGCGTGAGTCTTCCAAATACAGGATGCTGCTGCAACCTACCTTTCTTGTATTAACTTATCAAAAGGCAAATAGAGAGATAAATCATTTAACTGATGGGATGATGATTAAGTGTTATGTGGGTTATATGTTAAGAGATAACCTGTTAAGGGTTGTAGATTTTGTTACGGCCTTGAAGTCAGTTTTTTTCCTTACCTAGTTGCTAAAACAGAAAAGAAAAGAAAAGAAAAGAAAAGAAAAGAAAAGAAAAGAAAAGAAAAGAAAAGAAAAGAAAAGAAAAGAAAAGAAAAGAAAAGAAAAGAAAAGAAAAGAAAAGAAAAGAAAAGAAAAGAAAAAGAAAGGACAAAATGAGATGAGAGACTGGAGAAAATATAAAATAAGCATGCTACTCACAGGTAAATATATATAAATGTCACATAAAGACTTTTAAGCAGGTATTACATCTTATTTTAGCATGTTAACATTGTAACATATGCTAATTAACATTAAAGAGAAAGTATAGCCGAGTCTAACGGACGCGTCATCTCCAAAAGTTTTGTTCTGAATAAAATGGGAGGGGATCATCAGCGAAATTTAAATTCATCCTAAGGGGGCATGAGTAGTATTTGATGGCAACCTTTCCAATAATTGTTGAGACATGTCACTTAATTATTAATTTCAAATGTAAACCTCATGGTTGCACAAGAGGAAAAGTCAGAGAATCAACAAAGTCTTCATGAAACAGTTTTAAAATGTGCTTATACTGCATATGGACGTGGATTATTAAAGTCAAATTAGCAATTTTCAAAAACAATTTTATAGTTTCTTTCACTTCATAAGTACCTTCAGATCCATACATGTATTCTGAGGCCTTCCCGAGGTAAACATGAGGCCTAACGTCCAGATGAAGAGCTGGGATCAGAGCCAGTAGGCTGACAGCGCTTTCTGCCACAAACACATGCAAGAGCACGTTTCACAAATGGAGACAGGTCCATGTATCCACATCCTGACCTGGTGTCATTGATTAATCCACACCCCCTGTAAACTGCAGGGACCACATTGCTTTCTTCCCACTGTTGTGTAATACAGTATGCTCGACTGTGCATGTTGGAGAACAATTAGCCTGAAACACTGTACGGCTATCCATGTCTCCTTCAGTAACCTGTCCAGGAAGCAGACACATATGGACCTTTGTGAATGTTTGACTGTGTGTTTAGTTCTGGCTCTCGTCGCTTGTCCAAAGACCCCCGTAAAACCGCTTAGAGCAGTCATCTGCATCAGCAGTGTTTTGAGCATAGCTATTTTCTGTAGCAAACAACTGTGTGGCAGTAAAATGTGCTACCAAGCATATTAAAACAAAGGTGTTTATACAAATTTACCACTGAAGTTGAGTTTAGAACAGATTGTGATAATGCTGGTTCCCTCTGTGTGAGCCATGGGATATTTGTGCAAACCCCATCTAGCTGTTGGTATATTTCATGTTTTCCATCTGGTTTTGCTTGCCTGTGTGTGCATATATGAATTTACATAAATGGATGAATAGGTTTGTGTATCATTAGAAGTGAGAAACAACTTGGTTGGAGCAAAACCAGACGGATGTGAGTTGGATATGAGGAGGTCTGAGAGGCAGAATGACAGAAATATTATGACATTTAAAGAACAGAGATGAGAAACTGACTGACAAAAAAAAGTAGGCAGAAAGATCATTAGGCAAGTATAGTGACGTTAAGATTATAAATGCGGGATTTGACAGCGTGAGAAAGCAAAAATTACATAGAAAAATAGAGCAGCTGGAAAAGTACCTGTTCACCCAAGGAACAATGAAGATAAGGGAACAGATCTTCCTCATTTAATCTATAAATAAGCCCCATGTTTGAATGAGCATAAGGACTGACTGCACAGCCACCTCTCGAAACCTGAACAGACCAACAGCTCCACCAGGATTTGCTGATCTATTTTAAACTTTATTTTTTAACCAGTGAGCATGCAACTGCCCCCAGTCCCTGGCAGCAAATAGCACAGAACACGAGACAGATCTGCAAGCAAACAAAAATAAACCAGCCTATGTTGTAGCTAGTTTAAGGCATCAAGACTCATGTCATCTCAGTTCAGAAACTTCTAAATCTTGGCCTTTGGACACCACTGGTATGGTCGTTTTTCTGCATGTGATTAGCTAAAGTCATGCTATCATGCTACTCACACTGTGACCTGCCTCTGCATGTCTGTGAGCTGACCTGTGTATGTTTAGCTCATCCACTGACAGCGTCATTTTCGAATCCACAAGCATGTGAATTGGTGGGCCAGCTAGTACGGGGCAGAAACAGTTAAAGATACTGGTTTAAGGTAGGTAGTGTATTAGTCTGTGATTAAATGATGTGAAATATTAGAAACATCTTAATTCTGCCTCTTTTGTCAAATCCATTGGTCTCTTTTGTGATTGGTATTAGGTTACAGGTTAAACTGATGCGTAAAACCCAAGATGGTTTTATATGCAGCCCCTCACTTGTGTGAAAAAACACGTGTCCATAGTGTTTTTGTATTATTGTGACCATGTGATTGGTTGGGAAAACTCACTCGTGTGAAACAGCTGGTTGTGATTCATTAGCTCAGCTGGTGGAAACAGAAAGTGAACCAAATGTACTCTGTACAGGAATCCAGCCCACTAAAGATTATCATACAATCATTCAGCCTTCAACCTTTACCTGAGCAGACATTTTTCTTTCAAATTCAAATTTTTGTTCAGATTGTAATACAGTGAAACTGGTTAAGCCCCAGTTGCAAATCACACAAAGATTACAAAACAAATGGAAACTCAATGTTTAGCTGTCCCCTCTGTTTGAGTTTTAAATGATGTGACAAGATTTGAAACTCCAGAATAAAATAAATTTGTAACATCAGGGTTTGTATTTGGGGAGAGAACCCTTTTTTCAGATGTGAATCAAAAAACAATGACCTGGTAAAAAAAATATAGTGCACATTACTGACCTTTAGTTGATCCAGGTTTGAAACAGTACAAGCGCAGTGGTGTAAAGTCACGAGGAACATTTCACAAAAGTGTGTGTACATCAAACTCTCCCTGATGCTCTTTCTTATTATTCTTTCTGATGTGTTTGTCATAGATTTTCCACAATGTCGCTCTCTCTGTGCTGACAGTAGTGGTGCCGACATCCAGAACAGTGAATCCATGGATGAGACTGAAGTGCTGCAGCCTGCTCAGGCAGAGCATGGCTTACTCCTCCTCAGGCAGCTGGAGAGGATGAGAACATCTGAGGAGCTCACTGATGTGCTGCTGCTGGCAGAAGGCATTCCCTTTCCTTGCCACAAGGCGGTGCTGTCGGCATTCAGTCCTTACTTCCGGGTGAAGTGGCCATGCACAGGACATGTTGGAAGTTGTTGAGGACAATTAAAGATGATGCAACATGCATGTTGCAGAACTGCTCAGCAAATGTGTTGATGATGCAATGAGACTGTAAATGTACTTATGTTTCATTATTTTTGTAAATCATTGTGTCCAGGCCATGTTTACATGTGGTCTGAAGGAGACCCGAGGAGGAGAGGTTCCTCTCAGAGATACTCCTGCCCAGAGCCTGGAGCTGCTACTGGACTACATGTACCGTGCTGAACTCCCCCTTTCAAATTGCAACATCCAGGGAGTGGCTGCTGCTGCCTTCTTGCTCCACATAGATGGAGCCTTCAGGTTGGTTTAGGAACTGCGATGATTAATCCATTAAACTAAGATTAACAGATGTACTATATTAGTGGCCTATAGAAGAAGTACTGATAATTGTTTGTTCCCATCCTCTCTTTCTTATTACTGAGTTAGGTTGTGTCAGAGCCACATGGAGGCCCGAATGGACCCATCCAACTGTGTCGGTCTGTACCACTGGGCCAGAGACCTGGGGGCAAGCAGTCTGGCTGACTGTGCCTTCAGATACCTCTGTCAACACTTTGCACAGGTGGGGCATTCAGTATAACCAGTGTCAAATGCTCTCTCATCTGGAGCTTTATTCATTCCTGGCTCCATTAATGAAAATAACTATATGTCAATTTAAGTCCCCTTGGATCAGGCTGCTTTAACTTTGACATACTGAAGCTGGGTAATTTTTCCAGTCATCCCCACTTTTTTCAGCTTCTTAACACAGGTGTAGAATTACTATTGGAATTTAAAATGTTGTTTTGATGCAGCTTTTCAACAATCTTGGCCACCATCAACTAGACCATTGTTTTTCTTTTTTTCTATTTCATTGTTTTGGTTTTTGCTCCCTTCTTTATCCTGCCCTCTCCAGGTGTGTGAGGAAGAAGAAGTGCTTGAGCTGGATGCCCAGAGTCTTGGTGATCTGCTTGGTTCAGATGACCTCAACATATCGCAGGAGGAGGTTGTGCTGCAGCTGGTGTTGCGTTGGGTCGAGAAGCGCAGGGGTGACTCGCATAGTGAAGCACAGGCTGTGGAGTTACTCAGGCGTGTCCGGCTGGAGCTTGTGGACCCTGGATTTCTCCGTAAAGCAAGGAGAAGAAACCCGGTGAGAAGGGATGGGAGGGTCCTAGTACTTGTAGTAATAGTAATAAAAGTCAAACTCCTTATCCACATTTATCATGAGATAGGTAGTCAGACTTTCATGTTTATTCAATAAATATTCCAGGTGCTGCTGCGGGATGCTGAGTGCTTCGGGATGATTGATGCAGCTCTCCAGACCTCAGGTCTCTGTGAGACATCAGCTCCACCTCGCCCGGCTCTTCGCTATGGCATGGAGACTACTGACCTCCTGCTCTGTCTGGGTGGAGTGAATTCGGAGGGAGTGCCTGCCCGACGTGGAGGACTTGCTGACCTCAGTTTTTGCTTTGACCCCTATGGTAGAAAGATTTATTACGTCCCCTCTCCACTGAGGGGCTGTGGTGGTATGGGACAGATCACAGCAGGAGCAGTGACACAAGACAACAACATAGTGGTGGCCATAGAGGCAGAGGACCAACACAGGATGAAGAGGGTTGATATCTATAGGTGTGTGTGCGCTCTTATATAATTAATAAGCATTATTTTTGAAATGGGACTGCATTGAAAATCTGAACTGCCTGTTTATGTTCCAGGTACAATAATTCAGAGGAGAACAGCTGGGTGGAGTTGTGCTCAGTAGCATACAGGGACATGTATGCTTTAGGGCTGGTAGGCGACGCCCTGTATTTGATAGGCGGCCAGATGAAAGTGAGAAATCATTACGTCATCACAGACAGCGTGGAGAGATGGTCCCTGAAGAGAGGAGGCAGCTGGCTCAGCTTCGCTCCTCTGCCTGTTCCTTTAGCCTGTCACTGCGCTGTGAGCCTAAAGGAGCATCTGTACGTGCTGGGGGGCTGGACACCACAGGTACACTGGCCTGTCAGTAAAAATAGCTTTTTATCAAATGGTAGGTGTGCAGAAGAGGAAGGCACCAATGCGTCCATGACCAAGAAGAGGCTGGTTCACTATCAGGTTCAGAATGGCCAGTTGAGCAAACAGACAAAAACTGATTTAACCCGCAGGTATAAAAAAAAGGATCCATTATTTAAGGCCTCTGAAAACCTTTTTTAATTTTATTCTCCTTCTTAAACCTGCAATGCAGAACCAGCTACACACTCTTGACTGAGATGATAACACAGCACAGGAGTGTACAGAAATTGGCAGGAAACTTAACAATAGCAGGAAGTAAAAGTACAAATAATACTGAAGGTGGATTACTTACAAAATAATACAGGAAGTTAAACACAGACTCAAAAAGAGATGTCACCTTGTCAGTTAGCAGCATCCAAAGATTGCCCTTTGTCCACAACAGGCACTCTGAGATGATGTAATTTACAACATACTTCATGCCATCGAAATTTACATACAAAATCCTGAATAGCATTAAATCTACTCAGTGGTTTAAATTCAGATGCTGGAAGATTGACTTTAACGTGTCTTGTGGGCCTTTTTTTCCTTCACTGTTTCTCCAATGCTGCTTCTCATCTCTCTGTTATAATTTTTTGTCTTTTTTTCTTCCCTATGCCTCAGTGTCTCTTCTTGTTCCCTCAGGATCACCCAGATGATGAGCCTGACAAGCTGAGTAATCGAGTATTTCAGTTTGACCCTGGCAAAGACAGGTGGACAGAGTGTGCCCGGATGAAGTACTCCAGGTACCGCTGTGGCTCTGCTGTCCTCAATGGAGAAATCTACGTATTAGGTCAGACTTTAAGACTGTATTCCTGTGTATAGTCCTGTATTAGTATTACTTTATATTCTGCATTGGAGCAAGATGATGTATGTGTGCATTTCAGGTGGTATAGGATGTGATGGAGAGGACCGTGGACAATCACGTCGTTGTCTGAGTTCTGTGGAGATCTACAACCCTGATACAGACACCTGGAGGGCCGGACCGACTCTCCCCACATCCCTACTTTCCCTTCGAAGCAACGCCTCCAACATCGGAGAAGTGGCGGGAAAGCTCTACCTCTGTGGATACTACAAAGGGGCCGGTCAGTTATTGATTGCCTGTCAGTTATATTGAGTATATTTAGCAGCATCTTTTCTGCATAGTCTCTAACATTTTTATCAGATTGACTTTGGAGGAAATGGCTATCCCTCAAACACAAGGAACACTTTCTGTTTGCGTCAGAGTTAGAAAATTGCGGCTAACTGATGAGGCAGTGCCTCTGGAAATTAGATTTTGGTCAGCCATCACTTACATAAATTCTCCCATGGCTGCAGGTCGTCATGAGATCATCACCAAGGAGATTTTGGAATTGGACCCTGCGGACAATGTGTGGACGGTGGTGGAAAGACGAGCAGCCATGCACGACAGCTATGACGTCTGTCTAGTGGCTAATCTCAATCCTCGAGACCTCCTCACACCCTAATGCATTTTCTCCTGACTCTATGGGCAACAGTTCTTGGACCCGGTATGTGCGGGAAGTGGACATCTGTTCTGTAAAACTCATAAAGATTCTCAACTTGGATTCACTCCTGTATTTTAAATGTATCAACAACAGGGTCAACATACACGTGAAATCTGGACATCCACTTGGGTGCTGTTTTGTTCTGAAAGTCAGACTTCCAAAAGAAAGAAAACTGTACATGTTTGTAAGGCTCTATCTAAGATGTCGCTATCCTTAAATCATTAATCCTTAAATCATTAATCCTTCTCATCTTCCACCACGGTTAAGGTTTGATTACGTCGCGGAAATTTAAACGATGTAAATAATTTCAGTATTTAAAGGAAAATGTAAAGACTGTTTGAATTTAATAGTTCACAATTTTGGGAAATATGCTAATTTGCTTTTTTTTTTGTCTGGAGTTAAATGGGAGAAATGTTAGTACTCTCATGTCTGTCTATTAAATTTGACGCTGCTGTGGGGAGACAAGTTAGCTTAGTGTAAAGACTGGAAATGGTGGCAAACAGCTGACCTGACTGTGAAAATGTAGAGCAAACACTTCACCTCTAAAGCTCACTCATGAACATTTTATCTGTCTTACTTTTAATGGACTCCT
>NW_027210605.1:3490000-3650000 GCF_029030835.1 Brachyistius frenatus | reverse complement strand
ACTCTGTGGTGATCTGTGTATAAAAGAGACCAAGGCCATATCAGCCTCAAATTCCCCCTCTGTTTTTTTTTTAACAAACAAACACACAGTAATATGGATAATCTTTTTTGCAATCTGATAGTGGAGACTTTCACGGTTTGTCTGGCTGCTTGCTCTGTCTAAGACCTACATTTGTGAGGAAAAAATATGGCAGAGACAGGAAGTGAACAACAGGGGACAGGTAAGAGATTGATGGAAGAGTATACAGAGAAACGAGAACAGATATGTAGATATGTAGTGTGTGAGTATGTGTGTGCTTGTGTGTAGGGTGAGCTGGTTTGGTAGGACAGGGGGGGGGGGATGCTGAATTCTTTGAGCCATTAGCCAGCACATACCAAGGATTCTTTGAAACAAAACGGACATTATTTTTGGAAACAAGAATAGGGGGCTGTAGTTTGACTGTGGGGAGGAGACAGAGGAGAAGGTGGTTTTAAGGGAAGAAGAGAAGGAAGAGGACTCAGTGGTTTTAGAAAAAAAAAAAAGAGCTGAGATTGTCCCTGTAAAATATCTGAGTACTTGTTCTGTGTCGCTTAATTTAACTAATGCATAGGATGACATGGAAGGAAAGGATGATGAATACCAGGTCCTGGTTATGCTGGTTCACTAATCTGTTTTGTAGGTCTCTAGCTAGGAGCCCCATTCGTCTTAAAAGTTTAACCATGTCAGAAAAATAACATTAAAAAAAAAAAAAAATTTGGTGCAATGAAGAGTCAAGCTACATAATTTCATCAGATATGTGCAGCTTTTAAATTCTACCTCTTCATTGGGAAATAAAGAACAGTGCACCTGATGCAACCTGGTAGCAGATACTTGTTTCTTTCACTTTCTTAAAACACAAACCAACACTAGATGTGTCATCAGTGTCCGCTTAGATAAATTGTAATCTGGGAAATTAACTCATTTGCTGTCTTGTTTTAAACGTGAATTTTGATACCCTTCTGTTTATGAAACTGGAAAAAGCAGCTGAAGGGGAAAGGCCTTAGCCTGGCTCTGTACCAAGCTAACACAATCTGGCTCCCTAACAGCTCTAATGCATGGGTTACATGAGAGAAGTGGTTCACAACATGTATGGTGAGACCACATCAGAAAATCCAGCCGTGCAGTAGAAATGCAGTATTGTTTAAATGTTGA
The DNA here is from genome assembly GCF_029030835.1 of Brachyistius frenatus. NCBI lineage: Eukaryota > Metazoa > Chordata > Actinopteri > Embiotocidae > Brachyistius > Brachyistius frenatus. The sequence continues at coordinate 3,648,830 of NW_027210605.1, read as the reverse complement.
GATAATGATAATGTTGAGAGTTGTACTTCATAGAAAAAGTGATAGAAAGGGTCATTCCAAAATTTACAAAGAAATAATTTAAATCTGTGGCCCTCAGTTTCAGAAAGATAGACTCCTTAAACCAGGCATTGGAAAGGTGTTTGTGAGGAGAGAGTGGAGGAAACAAGCACTTCTGATGGCGTATATGCTGGCCCCTTAAAGCTTACTAGTTACATAGGAACATGGAATGGGTTTTACAGTGGTATATGTAGTAATTTTGTGAGGCAGCTGGATTAAGTTGATCAGGAATCCATCTGGTCAGGTGTCAAGTTTGGCATTTGTGTTCAATCAGCATCCTTTGAGGCCCTACCAGCAGCTAGGAGTGCGGTTTAGGCGTGACAACAGCACTGTTCGCAAGATGAACTTAAAAGGTCAAAATTTTGTTTTTGTCTGGCTATTTTTCTTGGTCCAATCCCCCATCATTAATATACAACACAGTTCTGTAGTTCCTGGTTATGAAAAGCGGCAGCTTAAGGCTCTCTGTGTGTAACTCAATGGTGAGGTCAAGGATGTATTTGGCAAGGAGCCTGTATAATCCTACTGATAAATCTTTCACAGATGCTACAACGACCTTTAGTGATGATCAGGCTCTTGGGATGCATGTGTGCATGTTTGTATGTGTGTGCAAGAAAACTGGGCCAGGCAGTGCACCCCCCAACACCCATTATGACTTCACACACACACTCCCTAAGAAAACACCTGCAGTAAGTCAGCAGTCTAAAGATTTTTGCAGTGGGGGAGCGGCGATGTCACGACACAACCAGAGCGCAAGGTAAAGCAATGAATATGAAGGAGAGGAAAAAGAAAGAGGGGAAAGTATGTCTTCCTCTTTGTGTGGTTTAAACGAACCCTTACTGGAATATGGCTGTGCATCTCTTCATACGTAGTGTACATCTGTATTGACTGTACCATTAAAATATGCACCACACTTCACATGTTCTCTAATAATGTAAAAGAATATCTGATTATGTCTGCATGACTCACACACATAGCTACTTCTGTTCCCTCATGGTTTGAGTTACAGGTTTTAGGCTGATATTTCACATGCAGCACATTATTTGGATGAACAATGAGACATTGTTAGTGAGAAGGATACTTTGGAAGTCAGACTTATGCGTGACGCATATGCAGCTAATTTGCATGCACAAGGGTGAGATCATACAGACATACTCATAGCCAAACTTACTCCACACACACGTGCCCCTTCAAAAATGCTCTTATTGCCCTGAAGGGTGAACAATGCCCAGAATGTTCCTCTCTTCTCTGTGCTCTGCTGGTCAGTCATTAATGCCAAGTCTTGGGAGTGACAGTAAAACACAAGTCCACATACTGTGGCATACTTAATCCATTCCTTTAATCTTTTCTGTTAGCTACCCCCTACATGATCCGTCCTCATCCCTGCAGCTTTCTTCATATTCTCCCCTTCCATTCCTCACATTGCTTCAGATATTTGGGTCAGAAAAACGTCACGAGCATGTTAATTACACCCGATCATTGGACATTCAGCTGACAACTACTGAATATGTGTGGCTCAAACTCTTGCCCAGCACCCAGTTCCTCTGGCCTAAAGGAGAGGCCACATCTGCTTGGAGCGTCTGGTGATGTGAGAAAACACCTCCATTTATGCTGAGCATTTGATTAGAAAGAATATAGAAACTTAAAAATAAAAACCTGAACATTTTCCTTCACTGGACAGCATCCAATCAGCTATAGAAGGTCAGGTCAGTCCCAGGAGTTCCCCGGAGTGTGTTGTGTTGTTTTGCATAACTATTGCGGTTGATGGGGCGTGTGAATTCTGTCTTCCAATGTCTCATAGATGTTTTTCCAGCAGCTGAGAATGCTGGAGTTGTGACCCAGGGAAGAGGCCAGTTCACCCATAGGGACACTGTAAGGGTTGACAAGAATATACAGCAGTATGATCAGTCCTATGTTTGGATGCCAGCCCATAAAGAATTTGTCCCGCAGCCTCACCGTGTCATTATACCACACCTCTCAGTCTTTTGTTGTCCACCATGTATTTTGGTCTAAAGTATTTGGAACGCCCTGATGTCTGTTTGTTTGCCTGCTTTTGTCTTGTCCTTGTATGGTGCCATTTTGGTGAGAGCTGCTCTATCCAAAGAGGTTTAGAGGGCTCACATTGGGGTGTCTGTTTTGGTGTGTGTGTGTGTGTGTGTGTGTGTGTGTGTGTGTGTGTGTGTGTGTGTGTGTGTGTGTGTGTGTGTGTGTGTGTGTGTGTGTGTGTGTGTGTGTGTGTGTGTGTTCAGGGGTTGGGGGTTACATCGGGGTACATTGAGTGCCTGGGATTAAAGAAGCAGAGTGTGAACAGTGCATCTGTCAGCCTTCTGCCTCTGTGCGTGCTCACATCACCGCAGACCTGCTCTCACCATTCAGCCTATAAAACCCAGATAATCACCTCTAATACCCAGACATTTTATTTGTGTATGTGTGTCTATACAGTATGTATGTATGTCTTTATGTTTCCATGTAGGACTTTGCAGCTGATATATGAGGTGTGCTTATTCATTAGTATTTATCGTTTTTTTCAAATATTTTTTTTTTTAAGTGAAGTAAAGCAAAAAATAACTTCACTGGTGGGTTTGCTCAGAATTCAGTGTCTACTGGTACAATATCTTCTGGAAAAAGGGGCAAAAACAATTGTTGTACAAAGTATCACCATGGTATAAACTAACCCTTGAGGACCAAATGCTGTTTTCTTGCTGTGGAAGATGAGCTCCTTAGGATATACGAGCAATTATTTATCTTTAATTATTTTTAAAGTTAGTAACCATCCACACTTAGTAATAACCAGTAGATCAATCTAAAAATGTGTGATTTGGGAAAACTTACGCAACTGTGTTTCTTCCTTCTCAGGTGGCGATCAAGTCGATCCGCAAGGAACGCATCACTGATGACCTGGACAGAATTCACATCCAAAGAGAGATCGAGATCACCTCCTCACTCAGGCACTCCAACATCATACGCTTCCATGAGGGTAAGACTGCGAATACACACAATCACACACAAGTCATAAATATCACAATGAATCCATACGTAGTTTCCAGATAGATATTAGAAGATGGACATTTAACTCCTATGAAGTCACATCCCCCCAACACACAGAAGCAGGTACAGGAGTGTTGCTCAATAATGGCCAGGGATAAGGGATAATGCTGGCAGCACTCACAAATCCCATTTTAAGACCAAAACCAGCAAAGGCTTGACTCACAATGACTTGATCCAACTAAGACTTCCCTAAGTGTTTAAATCCTGAATAGTTTCCTACTCTGTGCTAAAAACCTGCACTGTTGTCTAAAAAACACAATCAGTGATCCACAGCGTTCCATCGAATGGCATTTTCCGTCACTATTCGTTGTGCGTTGATGCCATCTGAACTACCAAAAGGGCACCAATTCCGTGGCAGAAAATAATCTCCAACACATGCTATTTGCTAAAAAGTACAGCGCTCAGACACACTTGTCGCTTTACTTACTTGAGTCATTTTGTCAGTAGATCCTAATCGGGTAATAATCGTACTTCATGAAAGTTGCCCAAGTTACTGTCAACTAACTTTTAGGTTTAAATTGGAGAAAAAAGTATGAAGTGATTTGAAATTTAATTAGAATTTGAGTTCACAGTTTACAGCAGGAGAAATACAGACAGAAATTCAGTAACAATACAAAATTCAATATTCTCTAATATAAATATTAACAGATGTGTATAATCTGTACATACTGCAAATGTTCCCTATGCCCTGTGTGTTGACAGTGTTTGAGAGCCGGGATAAGATTGTGATAGTGATGGAGTACGCCAGCAGAGGAGAGCTGTACGATTACATACAGGAGAGGAGGCGACTGCCAGAAACAGAAGCCAGAAGCATCTTCAGACAAATCACATCTGCTGTTCACTACTGCCACAAGGTTTGCACACACACACACACACACACACACACACACACACACACACACACACACACACACACACACACACACACACACACACACACACACACACACACACACACACACACACACACACACACTGTTAATGCTGGTTCTCCACCGGAAATGCTCCACCGGAAGGAACTCGGTATAAATGAGGGAAGCACATGTAGGCACGTGCTGAATTGTATGCTGCAGTATTTAACCGTGCATAAGCAAATACTGTGCCACTAATTCCACTAAATCCTAATCCTAATACTGCAGAAAAACTTGACTTGAGTTTTCAGACGTCTCTAGGTTAAGAGCGCATTAAGCCTTGAGGGTTCTTTACAGTCACACATTGACACATTTAACAAATACGTTGATTAAATGAGCTTCCTTCCTCCTTTCACATTACCGTAAGCCTTGGCAAAGAAACTAATTCTTCTGTGCTCTTTGTTATTATTGTTGTGTACATGAAATCAATAGCTGTGCCAGAAAACAGGAGTTATCAAGGAAAAATATAAATCCTATTAATACAGAAGTGCATGACAGTAGAGGTGAGGTTGTGTGCCCGACAGTCAGCTGAGCTGGATATGACAGAAAGGTTTTTGTTTTCCTATCATTCTTATTTTAGCAGTTCGAGTTCTTTGTGAATCCCTCACATTAAACTCTGAGATTATCATTCAGATCCTGTAGCTTTGTAGTGTGCAGGGAGGTGGATTTTCTGCTCACCGTGCCCTTGAACATTGTCCCAAAATAGACATGAATGTTTCGGCAGCAATGAATTATTGAATGTGCCTCAGAGGTATGCAGGGCACATAGCCATGGAAAGATCAGCAAAGAAGAAGAAGAAAAGAGAAGAATGAAAATAATTCTCATTTAGTGCTTTTTTTTTTAAACAGTTTCCAAATCAGTTCATAGTCATTTTAAAAATAGCAAAAATAATAACCTAAATTCTTTCAACTGTGTCTCTGCTGTGCTTATACACACAAGCAAATGCACACACAGACTTACACACATACATAAAACTTTGTCAAAGCTCATGCGTCATTTCCTCCACAAAGGTTCTCTGAAGAGGATGTAATTGATGAGAGATAGGAGGCTTTTTTAGATCAACTGTCAGCAATGTTTGAAGTCTGTCTCTGTCCCACAGCTTCCTGGGAGGCCACACTTATCTATTGTGGCTGAGTCTCTTCTTATGAATAACTACCTACTATACTAAATATCAGTGAAACACTTTAACATACTTTTCCTCTCATTGGATCTTAAGTGTACTCTGACTCTTCCTCCCCAGGCTACACAGCTGTCAGCCTCTCATCGGCACTCAGGTGCTGAATGTCATCAGAGGATCAAATCATCATCACATGAATTCACCCAAACAAAGCATTCCTCATGCCTGACAGCAATTCATCTGATAACCTTTCTCTGGGCTCTCCAAACGTGGACCTCATGTGTGTCTCTGCTCTCCTGCAGAACGGCGTTGTGCATCGAGACCTCAAACTGGAGAACATCCTTCTAGATCAAGATTTTAACGTAAAGGTAGGATCGATCCAACATACTCAAACTGAGCTGTTATATCTCAATAGCAAAAAAAACAGCCATAATCAGACATGCTGTGGGAAAAAAAAATTTAGTTTTCTTCCAAAACAAAATATGTATTTTTGTATTAAAAATAGATATGTCTCAAACAAAAGCATTGCTGGCCTGAGATTTAAATACATCATGGGTTCTTATAATTATCAACAATATTTATCTAACACCTGATTTCACTTTTGTTTTTGAACAGGGCATACATCCTTATGACACATTGGCTGATACATTTAAGGAGCAATTGTTTTGCCCTCTTGCTGCATTTAGCATGCTGCAATAAAGTTATAATTAAATCCCCAAAAAGTCAGAAGGTACACTGGAGCACTTTCTGCCCACAGTCATTTTAATGCGTTGTTACAGCATGCAGACTGAACCTGAACAAACATAAGGTCTTAAAAAAGAACCCAGGGGATATTTTTTGCCTTTTTTGGATTTTCCTCTCCTTATATGGCAGCTGTGCGTGGCAAAAGGGGAATGCAGGGAATCCAGCGGAAAACTTGGCATTCGCGCCACTCAGAAGGTTTAAATATATGTATGTTCTGTCTGCCTGTCAAAACAAAACACTGTGTGCGGACCTCTGAGCAGCTCTTAATTCAATGCCAACCTAATCACCACAGAATCATTATGACAGCCTTTCCTGCATCTGCTGGCAGGGCTCAGTGTAAAACACATGTTGTATCTGCACAATACTGTCACTGCTCAATGGCATGTGTAGACAGAGGGAGCACAGATGACTTGTTTTTCTGTTGACTGAATTGAGCATTTTGAAAGTATTCCCTTAATGAACATACTTCAACCATTATTAGACACCAACATCTTCCAAACATAATGTTTTAATATAACTCAATACAAGCAGCAACCAACAGTGACGTCACCCATTGGTTTGTAAATTGGCGTTATGAAACCTCAACTTTGGCCATTGCCATCTTGCTGTTTTTGGATGAGCTAGGGGGGAGCGAGCGGTGGATCGGACTTGACCGGATTGAGAACCCGAGGACACTGCGCCCCACTCACCTACAGCAATAAATCTGATTTTACCTCAGGCATGTCAATCAAACAGACATGTCTCCAAAAATGTCACTTTTTGAGGCCTAATATCTAATCAATGACAGGATTATTTTCAGATGGACCACCAGAAAACTAATAAGAATGAGTAACTTTAGCGAATGACACCATATTAGCTAGTGGGAAAAATGTATAGACTTTGTATTTCATAAGAGAAGTTGAATGAGAGTCATTGGAGCCAGAGCCTTTTTGGGGCCAACCTCTAGTGGCCCTCAGTGGTATTGCAGTTTAAGGCACTTTTGCATTTGCCTCATTTTTTAGACCGGTAGCTATGTCCACTTTTATGTACAACTAAACATACATTTTGTAGCCTAGGTGGTGAAAAATGTCTCGATTTACTGGACAGAGATGTTTACACAGTGGACACGTGCAGCTTGAAAATATTGTTTTTTTCTCTCATAGCTATACTGAAATATATATTTTTGCTTAATATTTATGCTCATGTGGACTTATAGTTTGTCGACAAATCAGCCAACCATACATGTAAAGTCAATAACCTATCAGTACATCGGTGAATCCCTGATTAAAACACAGCTACTGAACACATTTTGCCAGACTGAATCAGCTGGTTAATTCTTGCAATGGACAGGGCAGTGTGAATATATATTTTTCCACAGACAAACAAAACTTTGCTTTCTTTATACAATATTATCCCCAAAACCTGAAAAAGCAGCTGGAAATTTGGAAAAGCCAATAACCTAGTCTGCGCAGACAGTGACTTCTCACAATAGAACATGTAATTTCCAGGCACCTGTACAGTTAAAGGAAGAATATGTCGTGTGGAAGGATTCCAGTTATTATTGCCACTGCGTGTATAATAACAGAGCTGGCTTGTATAAACAGTGTCATCTTCTGTACATGCGCGCTTGTTTTTGTACCTCTGTACCATGGAAATAAAGCTGTCATGTTGAATATTTTTAACACCAGAGGGGCTGATAGTGGGATAGTGTGCATGTTAATAGTCTCTTTAGATAGAGAGGAGGCACAGCATGTCTGTGTATGGCTCTCACAACCTCGAGTGAGTGATTGTTCCGTTACGTGAGCGTAAGCAGCCTGATGTTTTTGGCCCCCTCTTCTTTCCTCACTCACACTTACATTGGCAAAAGTTCAGCATACCTATTTTTGGCTTCTTTAATAGGAATAGCTTTGAGTTATTGTGTTTTTGCAGTATGACTGAAAGAATGCAGTTACATATTCAGTGGAAAGGAATCTGGATTGCATGAGGAAAACTGAACTGAACAAGTGAATGGAATTTATGAAGGGTTCAGTGTTAACTAAGCAGCCTATTGTGTTATGAAGTTTAAGCGTTCTGCTTTGGACACTCGTGTCCAATGTAGTGACAGCTGGTAGTAATGTCATCTACATCTGAGACTCAGTGTCATGTCATACATGAAATATATATGTTCTAACAGATGTAAAAGTTTTAAGGATGATGCAAATATTTTTTAGAAATACTGGTCGCAATTTGTCATATTCTATATTTTATAAAGTTTCAAGGTTCTGTTAAATATATATTTCCTGCTTTTTCGTGCCATGTGCAGGTGCATCACCTATCTTCGCCATTTAAGATATTAATTGACTCATTGTCTTTTAATTCAGTGAATAAACAGGCTCAGGAGATACACTATCGTTCTCCTGGAATATGTGTTGGTGTAGAAATAGTAGCATCAGTAGTAGGAAGGAATACAAATAATTCTAATCGTGTCATTTCTTGTTCTCTGTTTCTCTGCAGCTGGCTGACTTCGGCCTTTCAAATCATTTCCAGAGGGGCACTCTGCTTCAGACCTACTGTGGAAGTCCACTCTATGCTGCCCCAGAGATAGTGAAAGGGCTGCCATACCAGGGGCCAGAGGTGGGTCGGCACACTGGCTTGACAAACTGTTTTAATACACATATTAGGTTGCACTGAGAAAAGTACAAATACATTCATTTTATTCTTCAAAATGTGCTAAAGAATTAAATACTGTTATTGGTAAACTGACATTACATCACCTGTTACTGTCACCACATCTGGTTGGTTTTGGTTTAAAAAGGGGATGATATTAGGTGCAATTGGTGCAACACACCCAAAACTCTGACTGAACAGGTGATAGTCTAGTGCATTGTGGGTGATGTAGGCAACAGGTTTTGGCAACAAAGAAGATTGTTTGAAATCCAAAAGATGATATCCCTGGTTCAGAGTTGTTTTTTTTTTAAACTGTCCATCATGAATTGAACACTGTTTTTTTTAGTGCTATGCTAAATTTCTGGTATACTAATATAATACGACGGTGGATCAATAAGTTCCGAGACTGCTCCTGTTGCGTGCAACAGATGCACAGAGCAGGAGGAATATGTAACCCTAATGAGTGAGTGTTATCAATTTTGTCGCTTGTGCAAAATCAGCACCCAAGTTACACATGCTTTTGTGAGCAGTGGTCTGGGTGCATCTGCGATGTTATAAGCACGTGAACCTTGAGCAGATACCACACATCAAATTTTGTGACAAATTATTGGGGAAATAGAAAGAAGTTGCAGGGAGTCAAATCCAGCAAATGGGGAGCGACGTTTGTGTTGTTGGGGGCGAGAAACTGGCGGGCACATTTTCATGTTGGAGAGCTTAAGTGCCATTGCGCCACAGTTCAGTTCAGGTCATTTGCACCGTGCCTTAGACACCTCTGAATGTCACAGTTGAACTCTGTGTTGACAGTCGGAACCTCTGGGACAAACTCATGTTGCACAGTCCAGCAAATGCCAAACAAATCCACCTGATGCCCCTTTTTCGGTTTTGGATGCAAACAGTCTGCCCCTCAGAAACGAAAATGTAACTCAAAACACGTCTCCATGATCATTGTTTTATTGTCGTAGGCTTGCTGAAGCATTTTCAGGGTCTCTGCTGCACATTTCCAGAATTTGACACAAAATTTGATGTGCAGCCTCTAGTCATGTCCACATAGAAATTCCTGTGAGCTTGTGCCCACAAACCAGCACACAGAAATTCATTACTTAATTACATTCATCACTTTCCTCCTGTTCCGCACATGTCATGGTCCTTCAGATAGTTCCCACAACAGGAGCAATCTCAGAACTAATTGATCCACCCTCAAATTAATGTTTGGATTCATGTATATTTAAAGCACTGAGAAACCACATTACCTGAGTTATGGTTAAATTTTAAAAAATTTAATTGGACTTTATAAAGCTTAATGTTTTAAAAAGAAAACAAAAACACATGCACCACAGTATGTCCATCATTGTGTGTGTCTATGTGTTCCAGGTGGACTGCTGGGCACTGGGGGTGTTGTTGTATGCCCTGGTGTACAGCAGCATGCCATTTGATGGAGTCATCCACACCAAGCTCACAGAGCAGATCAGCCAGGGTCGCTATCGCAGACCCAACCCCCCCTCAGGTAAACCTTCGCGACGTCAACATTATGTTTGCATTTCTATTCACTATTTGGATCGCTCGGTCTGTTTTTCTTGGAGTGTGAACTACATTGTGTTTGTCTGTTCGTCTGCTATAAATAACTGGTGACTCTTTTCCCTCTAGATGCCTGTGCTCTTATTGACTGGTTGTTGACAGTGCGTGCAGACGAGAGGGCCACAATAGAGGACGTGGCCAACCACTGGTGGGTGAACTGGGGTTATGAAGAGAGTGTGTGTGACTGCCCTTCATCTCCACACCAAGAATGTCCTTCCCCCCTTCTGGCTCGCTACATCGACTGGCAGAATCGGGTCGCCGCTGCTGGCAATATGACTGTTGACCCGGGGTGCCTGTCGTCAGACTCCTCCTGTCCTCCTCAGCTCGCTCCTAACCCCTTTTACTTCAGCTTACCACTAAAGAACGATTGTGGAGGAGGAGTAAGGGTACTCGGAGGAATGGCGAGCCTCAGGAAGTCGCGCAAGGAGAATGCAATTCCCCAGACTGCACTGGGAGCTTGTGGTGGTGTTTGTGCAGCAGCGACTTCTTCCACTGGGATTTCCTCCACTCCCATCGTTGACAGAAAGAAACCCAAAGGAATTCTAAAACATCAGAGGAGTTTAGATTCAGTGTTTCACAGCCCCCCAAAGGAGAACTCTCCCTCCCAACTATATAACACTGTTCCCCAGCCGTATCGGACACATACACTTGGCCATGTTGATATCTTGTCCAACAGCCTTCCAACTCCCTCTACATTCAGTCAGCCTTCATCCAAAATGCCCAAGAAGGGGATACTGAAGAACTTGTATGGTGGGGAGTCGGGCTTTGGCTCATTCTCAGAAAGAAGGGGCTCTGGAGTGGGAGTTAAAGAGAGTGATGCCGGCGAGTCATGCTCCCACAAACAGCACACATGTCTCCCAGCAGCAGAGAATAGTCCCACCATGCGCACAGAGGCTGTAAGAAGACGGAAAGGTATTCTGAAACGGAACGGCAAGTTCTCTCGCAGTCTGGATCTTCCCGACAGCCACCACTCATCTCCCTCTTCAGGCCCTGCGATATTCCCTGAGGCTCTGCAGCGGCTCCTCCAGGCCACAGGGGACGCCGAGGGTCGCCGCAGCCGCCCCTCTAGTGTGATGAGCGAGGATAGCCTCTTCTCCTCTGATTCCTTTGATCTGCTGGATCTCAGCGCCCAGTCACGTCGCAGGATTTTCTCCCGGGGCATGCAGCAGAGTGCTTGCAGCTCTGAAGAGGACCTGGAGCCATTGAAAGCTGAGGCAGACAGTGTTTGTGATGACAGAGAAGGACCAAAGGAAATGCTAATATAAGTTAAAGAACTGATACAGACATCAGTATGGTGAAGAAAGGATTTAATGCCAGTTCTTCAGTTCACTTTTCAGTAATAATCAGTGCCTGCCATCTTGAAAAGACTTAATGAACTCTGGAAAGGTTGCATCTCAAGTACACAGATTCCCCTGAGGATTGCACTGTCAAGCTTAAGTCCCGTCTCTCGGCATATTTTCCTTTATAGAATGCTAAATTAAACTCTGGTAGCCTTTGACAGTTTAGCTGTATACTGGATGCGAACCAGGACAGAGAATGACACTTAAAGGCGACGTCGTATCCGGCACTTTGCAGAAATGAGACCTGAATGTGGCAGAATAATGTGATTAATAGACTCCTTCTGACCTGTCCTGCACAACAGATACTCTTTGTAGATTTTGCAGGTTTCTGTTCAGATGAGCCTTGAAAATCTGTGTCTGAATTCTCTAATAATCTGCTAAAGTGGCAAAGTATGATAACAGAGATTTGAATCCATGCATTAGTGAGTCAAAAGACAAAAAGTGTTTTTTCACCACCTTTTTTGGCCTTTTGTTTTTGCAGATAAGAAACCTTTGTGATAATGCTGATTAAAAAAAAAATACAGAAAATTGCAGAAACCAGGTTATTGCAGTAGATAAATCATTATATAAAAAGAATATGAAGCATATGAGAGGACGATGGGGGGGTCCGATTTAAAAAAAAATTCTAACATATTAATTTACATGAACCAAACATAATTACCACCTTCCCATCTGTTTTTGTCTACACTGTTGTTTGACTGGTGCTCTTTAATTACGTCATTTTCCTACACCCTCTTCCTCTGCAGTGGTTTTAATGGCACCCAGTTGGAGAATTAACATCATTAAGCCCTTATCTTGATGTGTTGAACTCCATATATTTACATAACAGTAGTGGATGGAAACACATTCATTTGCATTCTCTGGAAAGTCTATTAAAATTTGTGCTATGTTCAGATGGAAACCAGACTACAGACAGATCTGTTGTGAGTATATATTCTGCTACACTGAACCTTTTTGGTAACACATTATTTTATAAGCCTTATATAAACAATAAATGGGTAATAGCACACTAAAATGTAGTTATTAGGACATATTAAGTGTTAAATATTAACATACAGTATTTGTCAACAATTATAACTTCTATGAAGACATATGATTTTATTACAGCTGTATTTTACTATGTTTTCATTTGTCATCTATTTATACACCATCCTAGTAATATTTATTTACCGTTGGTGCAGACAAGAGGGGCTACAGTTGTTGACAAATATATTAATAAACACTTACATCTGTGTAAAGCTACAGTCAATTATAGTGTATAATACATTCATTCCATGTTTATGCTCCACCTAAATGCCAAAAATGAGCTGAGCTGAAGCAAACTTGTTACCTGTTTCCCTACGTGTTATCAAGTATATTTATACTTCACAGTGTTGGACTCTGCACAATTTGCTCCTTTGCACCAACACACACGGCGTGAATAGCAGATGGATCACATTGCTTTTTACCGTGACACCACCAACGCTGCTGTGGACGTTTAAAGTGATGTATGCAGTAGATGTATGCAATTTTAAATCTGTAATTTTCATACTGTGACAAAATAATTCTGTTAATTGTGTTCAACTATTTCTTTCTCTCTTTTTTCGGAGAACAAAATTAATTATGTGAATCTGAATACTTTCCAGTTGTTTTTGTGATGAGAGAACAGAACAAGCAGCAAGAGAAGGACTCAGCAGATACTGCATCTTTAGAAAGATGCATATTAGGGAGCACAGATGTTACACTGTGAAAAAGGACATTTTCAGAAAACCTCTGAGTGTGACACAATACAAGGAACATTGCTTATGAAGTCAAAAAGTCATTAACTGGCCAATTGTCTCCATAAACAAAGACCTCTATTTATCCTCCAAACTGTTTTCATAATGGTTCATCTAAAGAAAACACTCGGCACAAGAGGTCAGATAAGGTTTAAAGTAAACTCACTTCACTTCAGGGTAAGTTTATATTTGATGGCTTTGTTTAAAGAGAAGAAATGACAAATGAACTTGCAAACTACATTTGAATAAAGAAGGCAACTGAAACTACATGGATGCTTTCCCTTCTGTTTCCATTATTGGCTTTTACTAAATACTCTTCTAAACATGACACTGTTTTGCAGGCCTCTCCTCTGTCTAATAGAAAGAGTCTCTCATCACTGTCAGGTCAAAACCTCGCAGCTAAAGCTTTGGGGATTTTCATGCATTGAGACATAAATGTTTAAAATTTTCTTGATGGATAGATGAACAAATTCTTCAACTTCTTCAGCTCATAATGTCAATTCAAATGTTATTCAACAGTACTGTATGTGGTTCTTATGTCCTATACAACACTAAGATAAAACAAAGCAAAACTCACCAGCAGGTCGTGTTTAGATGTGAGTTAGCCTGTTATGGCTGATATAAACATAGGGCCCACTTTATACCACCCACTTGCATTCCTCTAACTCTTTTAAGTGTTCCTCCTGTTGTGGTGTGTATATATATATATATATATATATATATATAGTTGACAGTTTGATTGATTGGCGGCAGAAAAGCACTTTGCTCATTTAGCCAGTGGTGGATGAAGTCCTGAGCAGAGGATGAATGGTGACTTCTTAAAAACAGTCAATATCTCCTGTCAGTCACACAGGGACCATTTTGTTACATAACCACTGCCATTTAACTGTGTTTAGCTAATATTTACACTGCATGCATATTTTTTCTGGCATATTGCATTAACAGGTGGGATGTCGACAAAAGAGTATACTTTACATTAAACTAGTTGGCTGTTCCAAATGGCACACTTCTCTTGGTACACTCATAATACTCTGACTTGTTCGTATATTAATTTGAGTAGTACTTCAATTTTGATGGGGCAGTGTTGTCTTAACGCATACTGCCGTTCTGCACTTTCTGGAACATTTGAGTATATCACCTGCCAACATACCTGCCGACTTTGATTATGTTACCCAGAAACTAATATATTTTTCGTGCCCTCTGTTTCACACACACCATAAACACACTGATGTCTTCTATCCAACACCAGTATGATGGTTAATTAGTGAAAATAAAAACTTAGATAGGTTATTCTGCAACAGCTGCAGCTTCCACAGACACCTTAAATTAAAAATTCTTTACATCGGTGGACCCTCTCTTTCCACTACGTAGCCAAGATGCCAACTGTTGAGTGTGGAAAGTGTCCGTTTAATGGTCCAGTTTTGAGTACATCATACGGGTACTTGTAGTGCATTGCATATTTCCGTATTTCTCAGTGTGCACATTTATGCACTCAAAACAGTTGCTGTTAGTATATATAAGTACACAATTTGGAACACGACCGCTCTGTCATTTTTTTTTTTAGCTTGTGCCCTTACAAAACATGTCCTATTTTGGGCACACCGTAAAATTTTAGACACAGTATTTTTGAGTTGTTAGCAGTTCCAACTCCTCAAATGATTTCATTTAAAAAAAAAACAGGCTCAAACTGGTAAAATTGTCACATTTTTCAGACATAATAAAAATTACATAAACTTACATAATCCTCTCATGAACGCTTCCAATTTCTGTTTTCACTTAGGCAGTAGATCTGAACACTTCTTGTCCCATCCCTGTCTTGGCCAGTAAACTGTATAATCCCAGTAATGCTTTCCTTAACTGAGGAGCTCAAGACACTGAATGAATTAAAGACGTGGCTTCAATAGTCAGAGAAGGATAACTGTAGAGTATTGTCAGCTTAAAGCATTTACGTTGTGTGAGCCTCCTATCAGTCACATTGACAATTTCTCTAAGCAGCACCGACTTAATGGACGAGGACTTTAAAGATGTTGAGGGATCCCAAATATCTGAAATAATTACTAATCTAAACTAAGCGGAAGGGGTTCACAGCAGAGTCTCGGAGGAGGCCAAGAGGATTTTCTTTCTGTTCCCTCACGTGTGGATAAAAGTACCGTTGGATGAACAAAAGCAGTTTTTAGGCTGCTTACTGGAGCTCAGGCAGTTAGGGAACAGTAGCATTACTATGGAGAAATCCTTCATTATCCACATGCTGTGGCCATGAGACCTTGAATTTGCTCTTTAGAGCATGCAGAGAGAAATACTAGAAGAAGTAGTTAAATCCAACAAAAATAATGCCCTTTTTTAAATGCTTTATTTAAACTCCACTAGTGTAAAAATATATAAAATATTTGCGGGAAAATGTGCACAGGTAAAAAAATTCTATTAAATTACGATCATAGTGCAATGAATTTAATGAAATGAGTCATACAGTATAAAACTGAAGGAAGCGTGCGTATATACACTGTTAAAAAAAAATAAAGGGAACACTTAAACAACACAATGTAACTCCAAGTCAATCACACTTCTGGGAAATCAACCTGTCCAGTCAGGAAGCAACACTGATTGTGAATCAATTCCACCTGCTGTTGTGCAAATGGAACAGACAACAGGTGGAAATGAGGCAATTAGCAAGACAACCCCTATAAAGGAACGGTTCTGCAGGTGGTGACCGCAGACCATTTCTCTGTCCTCATCCTTTCTGGCTGATTTTTGGTCACTTTTGCATCTTGCCAGTGCCCTCACCACTAGAGGTAGCATGAGGCGGTGTCTACAACCCACAGAAGTTGCTCAGGTAGTGCAGCTCATCCAGGATGGCCCATCAATGCACGCTGTGGCAAGAAGGTTTGCTGTGTCTGTCAGCACAGTGTCAAGAGCACGGAGGAGATACCAGGAGACAGGCCGGTACACCAGGAGACGTGGACGGGGCCGTAGGAGGACAACAACCCAGCAGCAGGACCGCTATCTGCTCCTTTGTGCAAGGAGGAACAGGAGGAGCACTGCCAGAGCCCTACAAAATGACCTCCAGCAGGCCACTAATGTGCATGTTTCTGCTCAAACTGTCAGAAACAGACTCCATGAGGGTGGTATGAGGGCCCGACGTCCACAAGTGGGGCCTGTGCTTACAGCCCAACACCGTGCAGGGCGATTGACATTTGCCAGAGAACACCAAGATTGGCAGCTTCGCCATCGGCGCCCTGTGCTCTTCACGGATGAGAGCAGGTTCACACTGAGCACATGTGACAGACATGACAGAGTCTAGAGACGCCGTGGAGAACGTTGTGCTGCCTGCAACATCCTCCAGCGTGACCGGTTTGTTGGTGGGTCAGCGATGGTCTGGGGAGGCATTTCTTTGGAGGGCCGCACGGCCCTCCATATGCTAGCCAGAGGTACCCTGACTGTCATTAGGTACCGGGATGAGATCCTCAGACCCATTGTAAGACCATATGCCGGTGCAGTGGGTCCTGGGTTCCTTCTGATGCATGACAATGCTCGGCCTCATGTGGCTGGAGTGTGTCAGCAGTTCCTGCATGATGAAGGCATTGATGCTATGGACTGGCCTGCCTGTTCCCCAGACCTGAATCCAATCCAGCACATCTGGGACATCATGTCTCGTTCCATCCACCAACGCCACGTCGCACCACAGACTGTCCAGGAGTTGACTGATGCTTTGATCCAGGTCTGGGAGGAGATCCCTTAGGAGAACATCCGTCATCTCATCAGGAGCATGCCCAGGCGTTGTAGGGAGTGCATACAGGCACGTGGAGGCCACGCACACTACTGAGCCTCATTTAGACTTGTCTTGAGGAATTTCCACAGAAGTTGGATCAGCCTGTGATCTGATTTTTCCACTTTTATTTTGAGTATGATTCTGAATCCAGACCTCCTTGGGATAATGATTTTGATTTCCATTGATCATTCTTATGTTATTTTGTTCTCAACACATTCCACTCTGTAATGAATGAAGATTTTCAACTGGAATATTTCATTCACTGAGATCTAGGATGTGTTGTTTAAGTGTTCCCTTTATTTTTTTGAGCAGTGTATATACGCACGCATTGGTCGGGTTTTTTTTTGTAATTGTGTATAAATAATTTATTTTCTTTTACCCATTTATTGCTGTTTTGTATGATTTTCTTGCACTAATGGTTTTGTCTTTATTTCTGCTAATTTTAATTAATTTAATTTTGACAAATTAACCACAGTTGTAATAAGGTATATGACAACAATGATAACAATATACATTCACATAAGAATTATGATATTCAATATACAAAAGAAATGTACTTTTCAATGACAATGGGCTGTGGTCAAATCATCTAACAGACAGCTCTTTAAATAGTTTTGGATACACATTTAAAAATATAGGAAAACTCTTTTATCACAGATATAGAGCATCTTTTACATTAATGCGCAGTCTCTGGGTTTTATTGATGAAATTGCCTTCTAGGTTCAGCAAATGATGATAAAGAGAGACCACTACTCAGTTGTGCACATGGTAAGGAGGAGCACGGATCATTAACAGGAGTGCAAACTGAACCCAAAGATCTGAGCAATGGTGTCATCTTGTGGTTGTTTGATGTAGCTGGCGAAAAGTATTCACTTACAGGTAGATTGTGTACAAAAGCAAGCAGACATTAAAATGTGCAAATGTTATTATAGAGTGTTTTACCAATGGACGTAAGTACTAGTAACCAGTTGTTTCCTGGCCTTGATGTCGCAGACATATTAGTTGTAGAATGAATGAAATGGTTCATTTGACTGTTGAAATGTGCACTGTAAAAAAGGATTTTGGAGGGTAGTAGTTATTATCCAAGCAAATCATTTAACTTTTACCCCATTATATTTGTCAGCATTCAAGTGCCAAGCCTCACTTCATCGGCGGCACTGGGGACTGTCGAGCTGACGGTAAGACTCCTGTTTAACTTTTTTCTCTGTATCATATCATGAATTCAAATATTAGCTTACTGTTAGTTAATAATTAGCACGCTAATTGGCAGTGCTAACACCAGAGTTGAACATGTCAGCAGGTGAAGAAAATAAATTCTTTTGATAACTTTTCATCCCATCGGTGCTCGAGCTCTAATAACGCAGAAGAAGTTCTTAAATAACAATAGGGCTTTCGCACCATCTGTGCTCGGGCCCTAAATATGAGGGAAGACACAAGTGTTGACTGTAACGGTAACCACACTGAGGATTTCATTAGGCTTTGTTAAACATCATTAGCACTTAATAAATGAGTGTCACTGGTGTTATTGACAAGCGAGCTATTGAACCTCTTCATCTGTAAGCCTGTTGCTGCTTACGGATAAGCATGACATGCTTTGATAGTGTTTATTCAAGTTTTTTTTTATTAATTTTATTAACACATTATTGTTAGCATTTTATCATCAGTTAATACTGTAAGCGTGGGAGCGTAGGAAACATTTAAAGAACAGTTCTACACTTTTGGCAGAGAGCAGGAAAACAACAAGTTAACCAATGTACTCCGTGTTCAGTGATCGTTTAAAAAGAAAAATCTGTACTTTGCAATACCATACAATCATTTACACTACTAATTTCATAAAGTTCTACTTCGTGCTCAATTACCTCAGTGGGGAAAAAAGTCCCTTTCATCTCGAACTTAACGATTTTATCTTTGAAAATAACCTGTACTGTGCTGTCTATTTACTGGTGTTTACAGTATTAGAGGCGAGTTAGTGTAAATTATTTGATTCCTAAACCCCTTTTTAAAAGCCATTTCTCAAAAAGTCAACTATTGAGGCTTGAAATTATTGAGATTCTTTTTATTAGCCAGCTCTAATACACCAAGAATGAGCCATGGTTGAAAATATGCAAACACACTGTGGGCCCGCATGAGCTTCATGTTTATTCACCAACCTCTCAACTCTTAAATACTGTTAGCGGGCCACACACTGACCGTCAAATGACCACATGCTTGTTTTTTAGTTGCACTCTTAAGTTCTTATCCAGTGAGAGACAGAGCTTATCGCCGTCCTGATGTGAACTTCTGCCGTGTAAAACAAAGAATAATCAAGGACCTCTGTTCAAACTCTTCCTGTGAAGATGAATTCACCGAGGGCATTATTCAACAGTGTACAATCGTAAAAGATGCAAGGGAAATGTTTGAGTCTATAGAGCAACGTTGTGAAATAGTCAAATGTAAACCTTTTTAAGGAAACACTCTGGACGTGACAAACTGTTAAGAGAATGACATTTAGCGGCGGGGAGGTTGTGAAACGCTCATAATGACATTTACAGTAACCTTTTGCAGTGACTTTTTCAGAAGGGTTAAAACCACAGAAATGGAAAAATGTCGCTATGTAAGGTCTTTCATCAATTAAACTGTGATTGCGCTGGGCCAGAGCCTGAGGGCAATTTTTCCTCATTCGTTAAGAAGTGAGGGCTATAAGGATGACACCATGCACATAAAGCAGTCAGGGCTGCAGGCTGGTCTGATTTGTCCTTTAACCAGTCAGGCTAAAGCTCCACGGCAGAGCTTCCAGAATGTTGAGCTGGACACCGAATCCCTGCTAGTTTTCTGACCTCCAAAGGGATCCAGAGCAAATCAGAACCATTAACAAAATGAATTCAAACCACACTCTCTTGCTAAGAAAGTTTTCATTAAAACTCAGTTTGCATGAATGTTTTATTACTGCCAAATTGCTCATTATTATGTACAAATGTGTTTTGGAAACTATGGCAATGCACTGTAATTAGAGAAAATAGTTGTTAAATGGGGCTGATTTAAGCGAAAAGGGGCTGCTTTGTAAATCGCTGATTATGACAGACCTACAGCAAATGTGGTAAGACATGTTTGTGAATGAGACCTAGTGCCATTGGAGGAATGAGAAATGCCTTCTGCGGTCCAAGTTTTTTATTTTTCTCTCGTCCTATTTCACCTTACAAATGTCATCCTCAAAATATCTGAATCCCAGGAAGCCTTACTCTTTGTTTCCCTCCCAAAGGTGTCAAATATTTTCATATTTGGTATTGAGAGTGAACATAAAGGTTATGTTTGTAAAGCAGTACAGTACAATCAAATGAATGAGAGGTATATGATACAATATTTTGAGGCTGCTGTTGACAGTATACTGCTGATATTTAGCAGCCACTGCCTCCTGCCACTGTCAAATGTTGGATCACCTGCCCTTCGAATGGAAAGTTCATGCTAAGTACATATCCTGAATACATTTTAAAGACACAACTTGAATACTCCCATTTTATAGTATGATACTTTAATGCACAACATTTTGGAGGCATTTAGATATGACATTGAAAAATATTATTACCTTGAACTGCTACCGATTAGATAGTTTTAAGAAGCAGTTATTATTATCTTATTTGCACGTCAGTTTGCCCACCTGTTGTACCTGAAGCTGGGTGTGGCAGCAGTTTGACCTGCATGCAAATACCTGTATGTAAATACCTGCATGTAAATACCTGCATGTAAATACCTGCATGTAAATACCTGCATGTAAATACCTGCATGCACATACCTGCATGCAGGTCTTTTCCAGAAGGATGGCTGGTAGTATTGTTAGGTTCCAGGGAGATGTTGAATAGATGGTTTATTTTATTTTTAGTGTGGGTGTGTTTGTGTGTACCTGTATACCTGGCTCTTGCTAAGTTGTTTTGTTGTACTTTACTTTTTATAAAAGGCTACATAATTTTCTGAAACAGCAGAGCACTGTAGCTTCTTGCAGACATTATTCACACAGGAGTAAATAGTGTATTTTCTGCTGATGATGTTCAGCTTGTGGATTTAGTGGTCTAGTGAGGCAGCAGGAAGGTGAATGTGGAATCCACTTAGAATATACAAGAGTGTTCATTTTCTTCATGATACAGAAACACGTCAACCAATGCAACAGTGTGTACCATGAATTTGTGTAGCAATTGATGCGTTGACGGCACGACAAATTCATCGTTGGCTTTGATTTTTTTCATGGGATTTGTTGACAAGAAAGATAATACAAAATAAAGTAAGGATAAATCTGGTGATATTTTATCTAAAAGATTTTATAGATGTAAGAGACAAAGATGCAGCATGCAGGTTTAAAGTGTCAGACTCCAGGTTGGGCATCACTGTTTGCAGGTTTAATCAGTCTCCCATAAAATTGTGCTTTTAGGCACCAATAAGCAAGTAGTTGGCCATGTAATTCAAATTACAAATGTGCCGTGGCATGTAATCACTTTTAAATGTCAGTATGTAGGTGCCAATCCAGACATAGTAATACTGCATGTAACGTATAAAAAAAAAATAACATTTTTATCACAGATGTTTAGAGGAAACCAATGATTTAACAGCATGTAACCCATTTACCACTGCCTCATTTACATCACCAGCTGTGTTGTTGTTCAACAAAGCGCCCATCCTAAAGACCGGCAGTGTCGAAAAAAAATCTAATACACCGCATAACTCCAGGACCTGCTATTTATTAGCAGAGAACATGCCATTAACTTTACACACACAAATACACACAAACCAGAGGGAATTACAGTAACACCCAACTCATGGTGCCGAATATGAATGTTAACACGTTAACTCTGGGCATTCTGAGAAAACCCCATTACCTATTCCAACACGCTACACGGTCCCCACCTAGGTGGTTAGCTGTCCCCAGTAACCTATATGTCCATAACAAAGTATGGTTTTGGTGACCCCAAAGTGGCCTGCCCCCACCGAGCCGTGAACAAGCTTCAGGACCTTGGGGCGTAGTTTGAGGGGCACCAAGGGCTGGAAGATGTCGCGATGGCCCCTGGGGGCCTGCCAGCGGTGATGAAGGAGGCCGTCATAGTCGACAAGGCTTGACCACTGGGCAGAGAGATCCTTGGTCTCGGGATCCAGTGCAGATACTGCTGGCCATGTTGGTCGTTGGCTAGCCCTCACCCAATCCTGGACGAGAGAGAGAGAGAGAGAGAGAGAGAGAGAGAGAGAGAGAGAGAGAGAGACAGAGAGAGAGGACAGGGTCTTGGCTCTAGTCTTGTTGTAGCTGTTGGCTATCAATGGAGTCCAAACTGTCATTGTCGGCCATTGCTGGGGAAGCATTGTCACTGGTGAGGGACCGGTGTGCAGGGCTGCCACCACTGGGGTTGCTGTGTCACGGTCCTCAATGCGCTGGCAGTACCGGCACTCTTCTGCCTTGCAGGGGCATCTTGACATGGCATCCGCATTAGTGTGCGGTGTATGAGATACAGGATCTGCGATAATCTGAAATAAAAAAATTAAAAAAAATTATATTGACTGTATTTTGTGTACCTTCGGGTATAATCAAGGTAGATGGGTCGACCCAAGGGAAATAGGATAGACAGTAGTGGGTAAAATTGACATAGCTTTACATAGTTTTCAACGGTGGCAAGAAAGTACTGACGAATAATACATAACAAAGATTCTGTGTATGAACAAAGGTTGTAATCATGGGGAAATCATTGAGCAAGAAGAACATTGGTTCTGATAAAAATGAAAAGCACCCTAAAGGTTCAGTGTTGGAAGAAATGTCCGCGGCACTCCGTAGGAGGCCATGAAAGATTACTTTATAAAATGGTCTGTTGACACAAATGGCAAGTGGCCACTAGAAGGTACAAGGGATATGAGGGTAATTAAGGAAGTAGATGGCCTGTTAGATCAACAATGGGACAAGGTAAAAACAGAATTAGAAGAACAGTTGACCTGGTTCACGATAACAGAAAAACTCAAAAATAAGGCAGCAGTAAAGAAGATAGAAGCAAGTCAGAAGGAGGCAGAAAAAGCAAAGAAACATGCTCAGGCAGCCAAAGAAAGAGCAGAAAAATCGGCCAAAGAAGCAAAATCTGCAAAGAAAGCCCTTCTGGCCGTGCAGAAGGTATGTCAAAGTCCGCCAGCCCCTCCAGTACAGACCACACAGTCTAGGTTATACCTGGCTTTGCCAGATCTACCACCATATCCCGCATCCACAGATGACGATGATACCGAAATGTGACTGACCCCTCAAACTAGCAGACGCCTGATGGTTAGGAGAGCGAGACAGGCAGCAGAAGGAGGAGGTGTAGCAGAGGGAGCCGAAGGAGGGAAAGATAGGGATGTTACAGATGAAGGAGAGAAGATTAAAGGAGAGGATGAAGTTAAACAAGAAGAACAGGAAAGACTAAAAAAAGGCCAAGTGGTGGTTGAATAGAATGGTGACAGCAGGTAAATGGTGGTCTGATCAAGATGGGCGACTGGCTGCCACCGCCATGCTAGGAAGCCAAGCCTTTGATAAACAACAGTTTAAGTCAGCACTAAAAACGTTTCTGTGTGACAGAAACCGGAAGACGGAGGAAAGGCTGAAAGCACAGAATCAGCGTGACTGCGATTTTGACATTTCTGACTTAGAAATCAGACACAGACACTGGCAAAACAAAGTCAGACACCAAGGGCGGGGCAGATAAATCCGAGAGTCGTAAAAGAAAAAAAGACAAGTCGGTAAAGGTCTGCCCAATGAGAGCAGTCCCAACCCCCATAGATAATAACCGAGATCACCAAACACGAGTACACCGACCGTGGAAAAGGGAGGAGGTTATGGGAATGGTGAAGGACTTATCAGACCCAGAGAAAAATGTAAGGCAAACTTGCGTCATACTCCGCCAACAGATGGCCATATACGACCCAACAGCAGGTGACCTGAGCCAAATGGCCCTCTTTGATAGGACAAATAGTAAGGAGCTATGAGGAGGGACAGAACCAAGCAGGACAGCCCAGGCAGTGGCCAGAGGTAGGGTGTGATGCAGAAAAAGATCGGACCATAGTACAGGTCATCCTGAACCATACCTGTGAATGGCTGACCGCGTATTTCTAGTCAAAAATAAATTGGGTGGCCATACAACAGTATGCTCAAAAAGAGGGTCTGGATGTAGGAGATTATCACCACAGGCTCAGACAATGTTTTAAAGATCACTCAGGTTTAGGAAAGGAAGATGGCCTGCCAGCGTTCACAGCACACCAAGTGAGAGGTGGTAGCGCCCCCTACAGTTTCGCAAAATCCTCCCCCTACAGCCCCACAGGTGTACTACCAACAATCACCATTACAGCCACCGCAGTATTCGCCGCAGCCACCCCAACAAATGAAGTATTGATTAATGGAAAATCAGTCCCCATAATGGTTGACACAGGTGCTACGGTGTCTACTGTAAACATCTCTGCCATTAACCTACCCCCATCAGCAGAAACTATTGAGACTGTAGGCGTGTCTGGCATAGTACAAACCCAAACTGTATCTCGTCCAGCCAGAGTGGAATTCGGCCCAATCGCGTGTGATCATTCATTCGTTATCACCCAAAATTCTCAATGTAATTTGTTGGGAAGAGATCTTTTATCTGCATGGAATGTGACCATTTCATATTCTGCCGATGGCATTTATATCTCGGTACCTCCCCCACATGCTCTTTCTGTTCAGGCAGTGCTACATACCCCACCCAATCATGGGCCTGCATACTATTCCCTAGATGTGGATGTTCCACCAGGGGAACGAATTCTGTTAACTGCTCTACAGCATATGGCCACAATGGTTGACACTGTGTTATCCCCAGAGTGGGTGGTCCCGACCATTGATCAGTATATCTGGCATCATCAATTGCATTGCATATTAGCATTGAATATGACCGGAGATGACATTAGTTACTTTGATGCCATTTCTCAGCTCCTGTCACACATGTTTGAGTTTGAAACCATGTCTTTGTGCGTGGGAGTACAAGGGGTAGCTCTGGCGGCGGTCTTAGATCCTCCCATTGATACCTGTTACACAGTAAAGGATTCTGTGCCCCATCTCTCATTAGCAGTAACAGCAAGACACACCACTGCTGAACTCGGACCGATGGTTAAAATATTTGCCCAAACCACTCCATCCGCCGTGTACCAAACCAGTGTTGGGATTATAGCAATGTATAAGGACCTGGTTTATGTCATTGACTGTGCATTACCTGCTAAAGGATGTTTGGAGGTCCACCCATTTTCACGTGTGTACACCTGCCACTGTCTCAAATCTAACTGTAATCCCGTTGCGGGATATACCTGATGTCCTTTGGTCAAAACATTCCAACGAGGTTGGAAAAATCCATTCGGCATCTCCCATTTATGTCCGCATTCGGCCAAATTTGTCTATACCCCGAAGACCACAGTATAATCTGTCCAAAGAAGCCATGGAGGGAATAAAACCAGTAATTTCATCTTTGATAGCACAAGGAGTATTGGTATCCTGTTACGAAACCTCATAAATGAGGAGCTTGGCGATTCGTGCAGGATTTACAAACAGTGAATGCATATGTTGAGCCCATACATCCGGTGGTTCCTAATCCAGCCACCATTTTGTCTTCCATACCAGCAGGTACCAAATTTTATTGTGTTCGGCTTTTTTCAGTATTCCCCTACACCCGGACTCGCAGTATTTGTTCGCATTTACTTACAAGGGCCGGCAGTACACGTGGACTAGACTGCCCCAAGGGTTTATTCATAGCCTGTGTATTTATGCTCACATGTTATTGGATGATTTGGCTGATTTGGTTTTGTCAGGAGGCAGCACCTTGGTTCAGTATGTCAACGATCTGTTGGTAGCGAGCCCCACAAAGGAGGCCTGTGAAATGGACACTAATGCCTTGCTGATGGCCCTAGCAGCGAAAGGTCATAAGACTAGTAAGGACAAATTGCAGCTTCTGTCTCCTTCGGTGACATATTTGGGACACATTCTTACAGAAGACACTCGAACATTGTCCCCTGCCAGGGTGGCTGCAATCTTGGCCATGCTCAAACCCCGCACAAGGAAGCAGATGAAGTCTGTGCTGGGAATGATGTGGTTCTGCAGGCCATGGCTGATGGACTTTGCGGTTCTATCATGACCCGTGTATAACATTTCTCTGCCATCAGCCCCAGATCCCCTACAATGGACGGAACAAGCTGATGCAGCATTTGAGCAGGTTAAAGTGGCCCTCTCTTTGGCCCCATCTCTCGGGTTACCAGACTACCACAAACCTTTCCATCTGTTTGTGCATGAACGAGAAGGATTTGCATGTAGTGTTATTACACAAATACATGGCCCTCGTAAGCACCCCATCGCCCTTTACTCTCATCAACTGGACGCTATGGAGAGAGGTCTCTCGCCTTGCCTCCGGGCAGTGGCGGCCGCTGCCTATGCAGTTCAGACGACAGCTGACCTGGTGCTAGGTTCTCGGTTACACCTCTATATTCCCCATTCTGTTCACACTCTACTGACTAGGACCAGCACACAACATTTCACCGCAGCTCGTCACAATATGAGTCTTATTTGACCTCCCTGCACTCGCTAACCATTCACCGTCATCCTGCTCTCGATCCCGCTTTCCTCCTCCCCTTCCCACATGATGGAGATCGTCACGACTTAAATCTTTCACTAGCAGCGTTGAGCCACCAGCTGAGTGTACCCTAAATGATGATTCTGTAGGGCCATACACTTACGAGGGAGAGAATGTCAGATGTCCCATCACACCACCTCTTAGAACCATTGATACAATCCCCAGGCATCCCCACTCCTGTTTAATACGTGGTGGTGATAAAGATACCCCATATTTGGATTTGGGTGGTTCGATTTGTACAGATCTTCGAGGAAACGAGGATGCCAGTGGGACCCACTGGGATTCTGACATCCTGGTAGCTCCAGCCCCTGCCAAATGGGTATGCGGTGCAGCACGTTTCGACTGGATACCACCACCAAGCATGTTCCGTGGTACTTGTTTCCTAATGTATTTAGTACCCGCAATGAGGACTACCTCCTCTCTCCCCACTCATCAAGCCCTCTGTGATAAGCTCACCTGAGTAGATAAAACTAGAGAAAAAATAGATATCCTGCAGCAATATGGCTACGACGCTTGCCCACTACACACAAGACGACAAACTGTATGGAGTTGAATAGTCAGGGTTATCCTACCATCCTGCATAATGTCTGCACTGGATCAGATCAGGGATCTGGCTAATGCAATGTGTTGAAATGCACTTATTGTAAGTCGCTTTGGATAAAAGCGTCAGCTAAATGAAATGTAATATAATGTAATGTAATGCAACATCCCAATTGGCGAACCGGACAGCAATATCTTTAGGCCTTATTAACACCCAACTCACGGCCACTTCCAAGATGACACTCCAGAACTGCATGGCACTCGATATTCTATTAGCAGCCCAAGGGGGGACATGCAAAGTAATCGGTGTAGAGTGCTGCACTTGTATCCCCGACAACACCACCCCTCTCCAAGAAAAAAAATCAATGCAATAGCAGATATAGCCCTCCAAGTAGAACCAACTGACACCCAAGGCTGGGAACTTTTCGATTGTATAGCAAATGGGTTCAATGGCTAAGGTAGAACCATACTGCAGGTTATGGCCCTGTTTTTCTTGAGCTTACTTGTATTCTAAATGTTGGCTCAATGTTTCATCATTGCTATGAGAGCATGCTTTGTTAGAGTATTCTCAGCATCCAAAAGGACGACCGCTGTAATGCTTACTACAGTACCGCAGACTGATCTAACCAAAGAAGCAGACATAGACAATGGCTACAAATCATTTGCCCTTGTGTTCTCTGGAGGACTAGACATTAAGAATAGGGACACCCCTCCCTGGTTACAAACAGAGCTAGAAGAAGTAGGAGAGGAACTCTTACCATTAGTTTCAGATCCAACACCTCACGCAAACCATGACTATGATGTTCCCGACACCACAAATGATGACGACAATACATCGCAGACGCAGAAATGACCAGAATCTGACCTAGAATCACAGGGAGAATATGACTCAGATGAAGACCAAGGTGACTAGTATTGGCCTCCTGTTCCGGGTCCATTTCCAGACGCTCTGGACTGGGAATATGGTGACTGGTAGGTGTCTCATGATGGTGTTGTCCCAAGAGGGACAAAAGGGGGGAATTGTGGAGATATTTCATATCTCCTGTATATACATGTTAGTATTGATAACATTGTACATAATATTATAGCAGCCTATGAACAGTCTCAACACAACTTATTAGTATATATTTCCACTTTGTTGTGAGACTACAAACACACACTGTTATTCACAGATGAACTTTGTGACCGGATGCACTCTTGTTGAACAGATATATCTTGTTAAACCCAGTGTGTTCTGCTCTTATCCATATAAGGACCTATACTCTGAACATCTCCATATATGGGCTTATGTCCTGCATGCCTGTACTCTGCACTTCTCCATGTAGGGACATATAGCTAACATCCATGTTCGGACCTATGTGTAGCTGGTAAACATCCATGTACATCCCACCCCCACTTCTATGTAACAGGAGTGTATAAAGGCTTTACGTTTTTCTCACAAAGTTGAAGAACTTTTCAGTCCAGCAAGCTGTGTACTTCTTCCCATGCTGCATGTCCAATAAAGAATTCTGATGAACTGATCTTTGACTCCAACCTCATCTGTGACCAGTCTGTTCAAAGAAAATCTACAACAAGGGTTAAAACCACAGCATGCAAATGCCTGCATGCAAATGCCTGCATGCAAATGCCTGCATGCAAATGTCTGCATGCAGGTCTTTTCCAGAAGGATGGCTGGTAGTATTGTTAGGTTCCAGGGGGATGTTGAATAGCTGGTTTATTTAATTTTTAGTGTGGGTGTGTTTGTGTGTACCTCTATACCTGGCTCTTGCTAAGTTGTTTTGTTGTACTTTATTTTTTATAAAAGGCTACATACTTTTCTGAAACAGCAGAGCACTGTAGTTTCTTGCAGACATGTTAAACATCAACTTTCTGTGTCATGGCGAGCGAGCCGTTTGGCCACGCCCACTCGCAAAACACATCAGATGTATCGTCTCACCAAGCTGGATGTATGTAACATGTTTCGTGAGGTTTCAAGCATCCTTTAACCTTAAACATCAATCAACCACCATCGGTGCTCGGGCCCTAATAATCATCTCCAGCTCAGCCTGAGAGACAACAGGGCTGAGTTTAAAAATAGTCTTGAGTATTAAGCATACATATTGGGTATTTATGAAGCATGCAAAATGCTTCTTTAACATAGGCTTCTTTCACGAAGAGGGCAGTGACCAATCTGATAGGTGTGTCTGAACGCATAAAAGGCAGGCATCCTTCAAACCCAAGGTATCTTTTGCACTGGTCCAATTCTGAACTATCTACCTAACACTTGCTCTTCACTGAAAACTTAAATTCAAGGCATGGCCTCTAACAGCGGACAAATGTCAGAGAAGAACCTGACTACCAAAGACTGGGGAAAAGAAGAAGTGGCTAAGTTCATTAAAGGTTAGTTTTCTGGTTTGGCAGATTAAATTGATTGATTTCATGGCTGACCTAAATAAGGCTGTCAGATAAAAACTGCATTATCTTCGGACTTTTCCTGTACTTATTGTGACATATGATTTCTGATAGTAAACAATAAGGCTACTTGTCATAATAAATACTAAATGTTACAGGACTGCTATTAACTGTTTTTCTCTTTTACCCAGAACATGACATCAAAGAAACCAACCTGAAAATGTCAGACTGTCTTAATCGTTTGAAGAAATTTGAGTAAGTTTGAATCTGTTAAACAAAGTTGCACTTTCCATTCAGTTAATTCAATAATTCTCAACAGTTATCTTTTTTCCCATTAGGAAACGATGTGAACGTCTTTGGCTCCACAATTCTATCAAGGCACACTTTAAAATCAAAGATGAACCCAAGGTAATAAGAATATAATTGTATAACACACGACATGTTCAGTGGAAAAGAGGGAAACGAGTTAACAATTAAAAGACACAAAGCACGGAATAGCAGTGAGTAAATGATCCGACACAACCACAAAATCAAAAGTATGCATAATTACCTCCTTTTTTTGATCCAATTATACAAAAAAAAAAAAAAAAAAAAAAGTTGGATGCTGAAACAAATTAAAATAATGAGGACTGCAGCTTGAAATGAAAAGACTGAGCCAGAAAAGAAGAATTGAAGTTGTTTTTACAAGGTTACTATGAAACAATTGAGCTGGGTGTGTCTAATTTTTTTGTTCAATTTTCTTTCCCCAGGTGTTCAATGATCCCATCCACGGCACTATGGAGATACATCCACTTCTTGTCAAAATCATAGACACACCTCAGTTCCAGAGACTACGACACATCAAGCAGCTGGGAGGGACCTATTACGTTTTCCCTGGAGCGTCCCACAACCGCTTTGAACACTCGATTGGGTATGTGCACGTGCTTTCAAACAACACACCTATGAAGCACCAAATGAAAGCAATTAAACCAAAAGTCAAAAAATGAACAAATTGCATGCCTTAATAGAAATCTAATCATATAATGTGCGCGCGTGCGTGCGTGCGTGTGTGTGTGTGTGTGTGTGTGTGTGTGTGTGTGTGTGTTGTATTTGGTAAAACAGGGTGAGCCACTTGGCAGGAGAGTTTTTAAAGACTCTGAAGTCAAAGCAGCCAGGTCTCAACATCACTGAACGTGACATCCTTTGCGTGCAGATTGCAGGTCTTTGCCATGACCTGGGTAAGTGATACACACCTTCCTACTATCATACTGCGTGTTAGCTTTTAAATGGTAATAGTTAGGTGTGATTAATCATGAAAATGAAAGTGAAACTATCCACAAATTGTCTATAACATGTTGGTCTTATGGCCAGGGATGCAGCAGGCAAAAGGGTGCCTCAGAAAGTAAAAAAAACACATGCAAACAGTTCACTTGTTCACATGATAATGTACATGGTACACTGTTTCTCTTTAAGTTTCTCCACTGAACAACAAGTTATTCTCTGATACTTTCTCATTTCAGTGTTTAATATACAGTAGTGGAGTACATTTTCATTTTTATATCATAAATGACTCACTTTACTCAGTCACGACTTACTTTATAACTGACACTAAATATTTTCCTCTGCTTTGAGTGTTAAATCAAGACTTTGGACAGTTATTATAGTTACTTTGAATCATTATTAAAAAAAAACATAGTCATTTGTTTTTTGGAAGTTTAGTTAAAAAAAATTTCATACATTTGGATGGAAACTTTTTGTTTTGTTTTGGAAGTTTGGAATACTTGCATGACTCAATCAATTGCAATAATTAGTTAAACTATAGTTACAGTGATTAAAAAAAGTTGCAAAAACATACCTTATTTATCAAAACAACATGAAGTTAATGTTGACTTTGCATTTACAGCAAATAATATTTGCAGGAAATGGGAACAGATTACAAAAATGTAATCAATTAAATGAATTATATTTCATTACAAGAGCTAATTGGGAGTAAAAGCCTATCTCTGATACTAGTCAGTTCAAAATCAAACATACCTGGGAAGATACTATAAAGTTCACACACAATTGCAATTAAGTTCATAATTATTTCCCCATATCTAGGACACGGGCCGTTTTCTCATCTGTTCGATGACATGTTGATCCCAAAACTTAAAGAACAAGGAAAACCTGTTGATGGCCCGGGTGGTAAAAAATGGACGGTATGAAAAAATTCTGTTCTGTTAACTGTGATGCATAAAAGCCAACCACAAAACTGAAGCACAGTTGCCTTTAAGGGTCAAGTTAGTAGGACTCACAGTATCAAAGATAAGTAAGTGTTTATTTGAGAAACACTCTGGAAGACACACAATCATTCTGTAAGTTATGGCTTGAGACCTGTCAAACAAACATTAAAGTTAAAACAGTTATTAATATTCTCCTAATGTTCTAGCAAAAATAAGCTCTTCTAACTGAGCAGTCAACCAATTAAACTTTGATTTACGTTCCAATTCTCCAATTAATATGTAAATAAGTCTGTGTATCTTGCAGCATGAGCAGGCCTCTCTCTCAATGTTTGATCACATGGTGGATGTTAATGGCCTGGAGCCATTGATGGAGCTGTACGGGCTGAAACTGCCAGGTGACTGTGAGTTCATAAAGGAGATGATTGGAGGACCTCTAAACGACGGACAGGTCAGTTCCTGTGGGAATAATGCAAAATCAGTTTGTGTCATCTTTGCTGCAGGAGACTTTGCCTAATGCTATCATTTTTGCCATCATCTCCACAGTATGAATATCGTCCAAACAACAAGGCCTTCCTCTATGAAATTGTGGCAAACAAGACAAACGGCATCGACGTGGACAAGTTTGATTACTTTGCCAGGTGGAGCTTGCTTTTCGGCAGAACAGTCCACATTTTGATGAGTCAGGAACTACTGTGTATTATTTTCCCTGAACAATTATAATATTCTCCTGATTAGTTTTACTATGTGCGGCATTCTCAAGGTTGCTTTGAAGAGTTTAACACAATACCTTTATTTTTACTCACATATTTCTGTCTCACCTCAGGGACTGCTACCACCTGGGCATCAAGGCTAACTTTGACCATCGGCGCTTGTTCATGTTCAGCCGGGTGATGAAGGTGGATGGGAATCTGCACATCTGCTTTAGAGACAAGGTTTTCACTCCTGCTTTTTATCATGTTTGAAAAAGCAATTAATGTGTCTGTCTAGCTGTTACTAAAGTATATGCAAATACTCGCAACAGGAGGTGAACAATCTATATGACATGTTCCATACGAGGATCTGTATCCACAGAGCCTGCAAGCACAAAGTAACCATGAGCATACAAATGATGTGAGTTCCTATCTTTCCCATATCAATAATCTACAACACTGAGCATCTTCCCTTGTCTGATGGAGTTTATTTTCTTTATTTCCTTTGCTTTATGATTCTCTCTATTGTGTTCTATGCAACAAAATGTTTCAAAAGGGATAATATTTTGGGTCTGTTTATTTAGGATCAGAGATGCCCTCTTGAAAGCAGATGGAGAATTACACCTCTCCGGAGCCATTAATGATCAAGAGGCCTACACCAAGCTGACAGGTTAGTGGATGCCTGTGCTATATTTAAAATAATAATACATGTATGTCTTATAAAACTGAAATTGTCTATATTCATGTTACATCTTCTGTCATATTGTCAGCACTATCTCTCGTACTTTGTTTGCATAAAATAATAGTAATATAAAGAACCTATGACAGTTTTATGATTTATTTTAAGGGTTTTCAGTGGTAGATGGATTAGTTGCTAACCACAGTGCCTTTTTACCGATGCAAGCTATAATAATCACGGTTTGGTGGAGAGATTTGGAAAATGGTCATATACGAGTAGAAGCAACCAATTACGTTTTAAAGTTAAGCTGTCTATTGTAAATAAAGTTGACCATGATGATGGTATGACGCCAGACCCTGTAAATCACCCAAGTTGTGAGAAATGATAAAATGTTGTGAACATAAAAGTTTCCTCTAATTTAAGAACAAATTAATAAGGTAAAAGTAACTTTGTCAGTTTTATTGTTTCATTTTGTTAATTATGCCTCTCAATTTAATGTCACTTATGTTACTTGCTTGTAAAAGACGAATGAAATTGTGTCCCTTTCTTGTGTTTGAACTGAGCTATCTTCCACTTCATCTCCGTTTGCCCTGTAGATCACGTGTTTGAAAAAATACTCCACTCAACCTCAGTTCCTCTGGAGGAAGCCAGGAAGATTCTGGAGAGGCTCGTCTGTCGGGACCTGTACAAGCTTGTGGGTGAAGCCAAGGTGTGCAATAAGGTCTTTATTTGCCTGCATTACATTTGGCTTGTGACGACTGGTGATCAGGTCGACTATCGACAATTTAAGAGACCATTGAAAACTGTGTTTTTCAATCTGCAATCTCTATTAATGACAATAAGCCATGTCAGTATTAAAATACAGATGATTACCAAGCCATTAATAGCAGTACACTTCCTGTTAACACACCATTTAAGTTTTGCCATAATGACACTAAATGTTCCAATCACATTTGTGAAAATAGATTTTGAAATTAAAAAAAAATATAGGGTCAAATGTCCAGCTGTTACATTAAACAGCTGTTACTGTATACATTTAAGCACTGTTATTTTGTGTGCATGAAAACACTTGTGTTTGCGTCTGACTAGTATTTTTTGGCCACTTCTGTCGAGATTTCTGTCCACAATGAAACAATATAAAAATTGGAAAATCTCAGATATCTGGGACAGTCTAGCTAACAAATGATTATTTTAAGATTTTATTTTCAATAAATAAATATGTGTGAAGTCAATTTCCTCAAACGAGAAAACATAATTGTGGTTTAGCCTGTGGCCAATTGATGAAAGCCCTTGCATTTTCAGTATTAGTATCCTTGGCAACATTACCAGGAGTTATCCCAAGTGGCACACAATTTTCAGACATCTTTTAGAGTCTTACTTATAGACTATCAGTGACTGCAGGCAACACTGTGCACCTCTGTGGCAGTCTATTGAAACACATTAGGGCCTTTCTGCTTCCTGTATTGATCTGTTTTCATATAGCAAAATTCATAATATACAACATTGGGCTGAATATTTTTATTTAAGAGTATTGTCGGCATCAAATTCTAAATATGATTATACTTACAAAATGAAATGAAGTGAAACTTTATGTAACTGACAAAGGTACAAGATTTACACACTTTAAAGAAAGTTCCAGAGCAGCTCATGTTTTGGTTCAAAACAATCCATTTCATTGTGAACGGGGAAAAAACTGATAAAAACATTTATTTTCAAATGAACAGTTTAAGATGAATGTACTAATGCTGTGTTGACAAGATTGAATAATCAAGTTGAGTCTTCTCGCTCCCATTTCTCACCCTTTCTCAGTTAAAAGACCAACCGGGGCTGAAACTAGCACAGGTAAGAAAAAGAAAAGAGTTCACATCATAGAATAAAAATAACAAAACAATAATAATAGCAATAAAGGCCTCTCATCTATCCCTCAGGAGATGATTGACAGTTTGAAAGAGAAACTGGAAAAGCTTGGCGGTGACATTGAAGATATTGTGAGTTTTTACCCTTTGCTACGCTTTTCTTAAAATCTCACGTTTTGTTCATTATCATTGGATTTGTACGACGTCTAGCTTTACTGAGGCATAATCTGTAAGTGAAAATAAACACAGGATTTTCTCTCACTTTTTGACATCAAAAATGTCTGCGAGATTAGTATCTTAATGAGAACAGCAAAACACTCCTAAAAGAAATGATATTTTTAGTACACAGATGCATTATTTCATATTCAGGCCTGTCATCAGGTTTTTCTCAAGTTCTGTTCAATATTCAATAGTTCACATATTGAGTTTGATCATTTTCATTCAGCTGTATTAAACTGAATCACTGTATTACAAAACCTTTGTCCTGAAAGCTTGTAATTATGTAATTCTGGAGCTTTCAAAAGAAGTAAATCATGTTTGCAAACAAAGGACAATAGATTGTTGCAAGCTGTAATGCACAACCAACACGTTTAACAGAGTGTGTCATTTAACTTGAACATTTAATCTGAGGTGTGGGAAGTGGAAATATTGACTTTTTTAATTTTGATTATGTGATTGGTGCCTGGAAATCTTGCGAAATATGATTTAGGTTTTGAATGGATTTTGATCATATTTTCATACATCAGACATCTTTTAGAGTCCTACTTATAGACTATCAGTGACTGCAGGCAAAACTATGCACCTCTGTGGCAGTCTATTGAAACACATTAGGGCCTTTCTGCTCCCTGTATTGATCTGTTTTCATAGAGCCAAATTCATAATATACAACATTGGGCTGAATATTTTTATTTAAGAGTATTGTCGGCATCAAATTCTAAATATGATTATATTTACAAAATGAAATGAAGTGAAACTTTATGTAACTGACAAAGGTACAAGATTTACACACTTTAAAGAAAGTTCCAGAGCAGCTCATGTTTTGGTTCAAAACAATCCATTTCATTGTGAACGGGGAAAAAACTGATAAAAACATTTCTTTTCAAATGAACAGTTTAAGGTGAATGTACTAATGCTGTGTTAACAAGATTGAATAATCAAGTTGAGTCTTCTCGCTCCCATTTCTCACCCTTTCTCAGTTAAAAGACCAACCGGGGCTGAAACTAGCACAGGTAAGAAAAAGAAAAGAGTTCACATCATAGAATAAAAATAACAAAACAATAATAATAGCAATAAAGGCCTCTCATCTATCCCTCAGGAGATGATTGACAGTTGGAAAGAGAAACTGGAAAAGCTTGGCGGTCACATTGAAGATACTGTGAGTTTTTACCTTTGCTACACTTTTCTTAAAATCTCACGTTTTGTTCATTATCATTGGATTTGTACGACGTCTAGCTTTACTGAGGCATAATCTGTAAGTGAAAATAAACACAGGATTTTCTCTCACTTTTTGACATCAAAAATGTCTGCGAGATTAGTATCTTAATGAGAACAGCAAAACACTCCTAAAAGAAATGATATTTTTAGTACACAGATGCATTATTTCATATTCAGGCCTGTCATCAGGTTTTTCTCAAGTTCTGTTCAATATTCAATAGTTCACATATTGAGTTTGATCATTTTCATTCAGCTGTATTAAACTGAATCACTGTATTACAAAACCTTTGTCCTGAAAGCTTGTAATTATGTAATTCTGGAGCTTTCAAAAGAAGTAAATCATGTTTGCAAACAAAGGACAACAGATTGTGGCAAACTGTAACACATAACCAACACGTTTAACAGAGTGTGTCATTTAACTTGAACATTTAATCTGAGGTGTGGGAAGTGGAAATATTGACTTTTTTATTTTAATTTTGATTATGTGATTGGTGCCTGGAAATCTTAGGAAATATGATTTTGAATGTATTTTGATCATATTTTATGATTACACTATATAGCATAAATTGGCAATGTACTCATACTAAATCAATTAAATTGCATCTGTGTGTATGTGGTTAAGATAAAGTTTGGGTATTGTGTGTTTTGCTCTTTGTATGAAAATTCATAATATTTCTATAACATAATGGGTCTGTGAATGGTAATTTATCAAAGGTGAATCGATCATTTTATTATTTAGATGGTGTGTTAACTAATGGTGCCTGGTCTATTTGAAATAAAGCTCTTTTACTCTTTGTTGTGTGTCTTTAGAGTTAAACTCACCCAACATTAGAGGGAATTCTGTAGATATAAAATTACACATAAAATTGAATCCATATTACACATCCCTCCCACATGATACCCCACTCTCTTCTGTTCTCCCTTTTTCCTCTATTTAAAAGACTTTTTTCCCTTTTATAGGGATTTAAGGATAAGAAATGTAGTATATGTGTCGTGATTTTTGTCAGTATAACCTGAAATGGACTTACTGATGATTAGTTTCAAGAGCAGCATATACTAGTCCACTAAAATGTTGTGCCAGATTAGCACTCAACATTCATCTATAGTGCCTTTTTTTGGTTTTTAACTATTCGCAGCAGTGTGCAAACATTTCAGGCACTTTAGATGTTTAAATTCTTATTAATCACGTAATACCATCAACAAGGAGTCTGGTCGGCCCCAAATTCATTCTACAGCATGACAACACCCACAAACAGCCACGAAGAACTACCTGCAGCGAGAAGAACAAGGAGTCCTGCAAAAGGTAGTATGATCCCCACAGAGCTTTAATCTCAACACCATGGAGTCAGTCTGGGATCACATAAAGAGGCAGAGTTAATGGAGACAGACTACTAAATACAAAGAAGAACTGGGGAAACCTCTCTGAAATGAGTGAAAAAAACATACATGGCACATACCTTAAAAAATTAAAAAGGCAAATGGCCTAAGAGAATTGATACCGATTTAAAGGCAGTGGTTAATCACTACAAGTATCACAATTATTGACCTACGTAATCGCATGATTGCAATTATGAGCATAATCATCATCATTTACTTACTTCCTCCTTTAATTTTTATTTTTTTATTTTTATTTTTTTAAATTTTATTCACTTTATTAATCCCCGAGGGGAAATTTCTTCACTACAGCATCTTCGATTTGACTGAAACTGCTGTTACGCCAACTCGGGTGTTACTGCTGCTGCTCTCTCTGAGACCACGTGTGTGTAACTTCAAACTATAACCATACTTTCTTTATAAGAAATTAGTAGTAATACAATATTTCAAACGGCCGCCTTTAAATATTTTTTGTTTCGCTGCGTCACGTTACGTAATGCGGGGTTTTGGTGTTTGCGCGCCGCTCCATTCGCTCCACCATCTCTACAGCACGTTAACCAATGAGGAGCCAGGTGCAGCAAGCGCACGACAATATACCGGAAGCAAAGGGTTCAACTTCCAAATTAAAATCATAACAACCTAATCCATTTAGAGGGTTTTTTTCAAGCATTACAGCATTTTAGTTAAAAGGTGCCATGTTGTACTGACAGGAATATTAGAGAGATGTGGTAGAGCAGTGGGTAAAATTTACTTTTCATTTGAAACTAAATAATATCAGCCAAAATCCCCAGTGAAAATATCAAAATTAATACTTTTTATTGTTAAAAGCAGTTGAGAGAGAGAAATATGTCATGATTCATGACATGACTGTATTGTTATAGCTACTTATGAGTATGTATTTATTGCCACAAAATAATATGCCACACAAGGCATTCCTTTGTAGCCCACTACTTTATTGTGAGTAATAGATTTAATTTAATGGTCGGCCTAAATGTCCATGTGCTGTGCAGCAAGAAAAGTGGTCTGTGATGGATCATTCTCTTAAATTTTGGTATTGATGCTCCTGGCTCTACTGATACCAAAAGAAGATGGTGTATCAGCAATATCAATAGTTTGGGGCTCTATCACTTTAGTAGTAGGGCAGAGAGGGAAAGAGGGCCCTCAGAAAGACTGGAAACAGAAACCTATTTTTAACAGCAATTTTAATTTCTTTTAAATAACATAATAGGCCCTACTGCTGGGTGAATAATTTATATCTTCTGCCTAAAACCTGCCCTTTCAAACCAGTTTGGATCTGTTTGGAAGTGAAAGCAGGTTGTAGTCCTGTGTTTTTTGTTTTGCGGTAATTCCGTGGTGCAACACACTGTGCAAAAAAGGCACGGTCTGATTTTGTGGTAAATAACTGAAAATTACATGTTGGTAACTTTAGCTGTTTTTGCATACTTGCCTACTTCTTTAGACAATTCAACATTAAAGGAATTAAGTTAATAAAAAGCATTATAACTCAACAAAATGAAAATATTTTGATCTATAAATCCTGTAGCGTGTGGTTTTATTCAGCCAGTTGTCAATGTTTCGACAAAGGATTCAAAGGACTTTTATTTTGAGGCTGTCATTATCTTATTTTGAAATCGGTAACCGGAAAGGTCCTTTGCGTCTCTTTTTAACTTGACGCACACAACAGAGACACAAAACCCGGGTATTTTTCACCGCCCGTGAATCCCCTGTGCGAGTCTGTCAGATCAGCTGTTGCAGTCGGCGTGCTCAACGATTTCGTCTGGATTTCGTCTGGATTTCGTCTCTCGTAACTAACACGAAGAACCGCCTGTGTGGCAGCTCAACATGTCGAATCGCAAAAGACCATCAGGAGCCGTTGTGAGCCCAGCGGACGAGTTCAAAACGCCGGAGAAGAAAGTGTCAGTGGTCCGGCTGCCGGATTCGGATTACATGCGATGGGGAGTGGAGGAAACGTGCCAGTACCTGCGACGAGCGGGTCTTGGCAAATGGGAGCATCAATTTAAAGGTTTGTTTTCTGGTTTAATTGATATCTGGTAAGTAGAGGCAGTCTTATAAATCTCTTGGCTGTTTTCAGCGCCTGTCCGTTTGTTGTTGTTATAACATCTAAAGCGAACATCCGAACTCCTGTTTGTCCTGTCATTCAGCTCACAACATCAAGGGTGTGGCGCTGCAGTATCTCCAGGATGATAACCTCGAGAAGATTGGCGTAGAGTAAGTGTGCATGCAAGGAAATGTGACCACGGGAAGTTTCCTCCCATCAATGCAGAGCACTAATAGTAGATCGAGTCACCCCGATTGCGTTTCTCTCCTCACTTTCCAGCACACATTGGTGAAGTACATTTACTCAAATGCTCTACTTCAGTACATCTATAATGCACTTGGACTGTTCTGGAATATTTCAATTTGACCCTACATTATACTTGCAGTCCACTAAATTTCAGAGGAAAATAACGTACTTTTTAAACTCCACTTTTTACTCTTAATATGAACTTTTGACACAATGGATAATGTAAACACGCTTCCAGGGTTTCTTTACCACTGTAATACTTGGGTGCAGCGCCTAACTATAGCTTCACTACACACTTTCTTTTACCCATGTTTGGTTATTATCGTTTCTATGGCTGACAGTTCATTTTTAGATACATTTGAGATAAAAACACAAAAATGCATAGGTTTTGTTCAAATAAATGCCCACTGCTACTACAGCCCCTAAAACCACCAGAAATGGAAGGAAAACAAGTTTTAAACCAGTGGTTTCCAACTTTTTGTTTTGTCTTCTTACACCATTCAAACAGCAGTGTGTTGTCAGGTTCACATTTCAGAAGTCTATAAGTTGTTAACGGCTCCACAAAATAGTTATTTTTGCCTCTAAACTTCTTGCATGGTTTCATTTCATGAACTATACAAATGATTCACAATCTCATTTTGCTGCTTATGCACTAATAATACCCAAATGGAGGATCTGAATACTACTTCCACTGCTTCCTGCCTCGTCAGCTCTTTCAGTCCCATGATACTCCATTTCGTTCTGCTTTATTCTGTTTAGGTGTCTCGGTGACCGCCTGGAGATCCTGCACAGCCTCAGGGAACTGTGGCAGAGACAAGTTGAGGCAAACAAGGTGAACAACAGCCTCACGTCTCACGCTTTCAAGGCTATAGCAATAAATAAGACATTCTGTTGTGACGAGCAGTGAAAATATAAAACAACACCTGGGTCTCTGTATGAAACGCATCCTCTGCCCTATTTGTTTTCAGCCTACAGCTCAAAACAGACAGATAAAGGTTAAATGCAACAAAACAATGTTAAAGGGGAAGATTGTTTTGTGTGAAATGAAGACAGACTAGGTCCTAAATCCCTGGAGGTGAATTTTAAAGAGAGCAAGGTGGCAGCTTTATTTACTAGAACCAAGAAATATCTCTTGCACTGACAGCCTGTTTGTTTTTTTTAATCCATTTTTCCCATTTTACATCTGCTTATCTTTTTACATCATGTTTTAAATCACACAAAAAATATAGGTATATTGGATGTCAGCATTGAGTTATGTCTAATGTCTGTGTTTAGAGCCCGTCCTGTCTTAGTCTCTGTTTCATAAAGAACTTTGAAACTTTTGTTCAGAGAAGTGATCTATTAATAAGGACTTGGGGTTTCTATCCCGATGTCTTGGTTGAAAACTGGTTTCTAACCACCCTTTCACTCAAATATATATTGCAGCACTGCAACTGGCATACTGGCATTTCTCTGTGTTGACGATGAATGATGACTGTTTGTCGTTCTGCCGACTGCCAGGTGTTCAATGATCCCATCCACGGACATGTGGAGTTACATCCACTTCTCATCAAAATCATAGACACACCTCAGTTCCAGAGACTACGAAACATCAAGCAGCTGGGAGGGACCTATTTCGTTTTCCCTGGAGCGTCCCACAACCGCTTTGAACACTGCATTGGGTATGCTCCCAGTTAGATCAGGGTTTATCATCAACCTACGTTGTTTTGCTGTTAAAAACACATGTAACGCTCCAAAACCACAGTAAATGCAAACACACACTATGTTAAAAGTAGTCTCACTAATACAAAACACAGTTTTCACTCTGTAGTCAATAGGGACTCAAATTTGGAAGTTGTCAACACTGCATTTTATAATCAAGCGGTGCAGAACGCACAATAGCAAATGCTGTAATTGTATTTCATCGGGACAAAAAAAACGTTGTTTTTTTTCCCCCTTATGCCAAGAAAAAAAAAATACCTTCCTGTCGCACTAAGGTTGACATGAAAAAGATTGCTGGCAATTTCCAACAATTGGGGTTGCAGAAATATAAAGTGAATCAATGGCGGTGAAAGGCTGCGGTATATTAAGTGACCATGTAATAATTTCCCGTTTGAATAAACTAATTGCAAGGATTCACTGAATTACCAAGTAATACCAAATTCTCTCATTATTTTTCTCCACACAATTATCTATTCGTCATGTTTTGTGGTGTCTTCTTTGTATATCTTGTCTGGAATAAGTTTGTTGTGTGCTTGTGTAGGGTGTGTCATTTGGCAGGACAATTTGTCCAAGCTCTGAATGAGAGGCAGCCAGAACTCCTCATCTCTCCCACAGACATCCTTTGTGTGCAGATCGCTGGGCTCTGCCACGACCTGGGTGAGTGGTTTTGTGGATATACTGCCTGTAACTTTTACAACGCACAAAAATCTCGCAGGTCCATAGTCTAATATGTCTATGATTATAGTAACTCTTCAAAACACAAGACACTAACATACATTTCATGTGGAGCAGAGGACATCCAGGTGAACTTAAACCAACTTCTAGAGCCTCTACATAAGCATATAAAAGATAAGGATAAGGGTTTGCATATGAAAAAATTATAACCCTCCAGTTTAAACGTGTTTGCTTTCACAGTGGTACGCAGATTATTAACATGTTTCAGACATTGGCCTTTTTGGTCCAGGGTGTGTGCGGGAGTGAAAATGGAAGTAAAACTATGCTTCTCATCATTTAGTTTCCAGATTGGGATACAGCACGAGTGCAACGTTCACAAACATTCACACACTGTATTCCTCCCGTTCCAGGACATGGACCGTTTTCACATATGTTTGATGGTATGTTCATCCCCAAAGCACGACC
Organism: Brachyistius frenatus; assembly: GCF_029030835.1. Taxonomy (NCBI): domain Eukaryota; kingdom Metazoa; phylum Chordata; class Actinopteri; family Embiotocidae; genus Brachyistius; species Brachyistius frenatus. Next base: position 3,605,975 of record NW_027210605.1, on the reverse strand, counting down.
AGAAATTAAATGGAAGGTAAGAACACCTGATTTAAATGCTATATTGTCTGTCTTTCTTTGGCCCTGTGATGAACTGGCAGACTGTCCACCCTCACTTAAAGTCAACTGGGATAGGGTCCAACCCCACTATGACCCTGTTCAGGATAAATCGGGTAGAGATAATGGAGAGATAGAAATGTTAAATGAAACTAGTAGTTAAGGGAAACAAATGGGGTCACATTAAGTACAGAATATGCCCCCTTTGATTAGCAACTATTAAAAAGGTTGGTCAGTTCTGTTTGGCATTAAATGCCTAAAAGGCTTTTATTTGATTTCTAAAGAGCTTTTATTTGAATTCTAAAGAGCTTTTACTTGATTTCTAAAGAGCTTTTATTTGATTTCTAATTTCCCTGTTCTGGTGCTCGTAAAATAAATTGCCAACTGCTTTAGCAAGATATTTTGAAAAAGATGACCATGCGGTGTCTGGAAACCAACAGAACTACTCGAAAAGGCAGAGGGGCAGATAATGACTGTTGTCTAGAAAGGTTTTTCAGACGGCTATTTTTCAAAAGTAACAGGAAAAGGATGTGAGCTGTCACCTCTGCACTGCAACCTAAATACTTTTTTGTTTGTTTTTTACATCTAAATCATCAGTGAATTTAATAGTTTTTAAACTGTTCCATCTGACACAAATCCTCTACTCACTTGTCAGGTAAACTCTCAAATCATGTAAGCTTTTAACCTTACCCACTAAACTCTGCTCCCTTAGTGAAGGACAGTTTAAATAATGTTGTTCTTATAAACTTGGTTCATTTATCCATAGTTGTGCTGCTTGACAACATGGTGTGAAGTTACAGCAATAAGCAGCATCGTCTGTAAAGAAGGCTTTTATTGTCACTTTTTAAAAAGGCATTAACGTCATTTGGCTTTATAGTGTGACAGTTAAAGGCTTTAGATAATGATTGCGTTGTTCGGATAAGGACAACTGATGAGAACTACTGAACATGCAGCCATTATGTGAACTATGACACGGGCCGTCTGCCTGGCAAATGTGAGAGATAAGATAAGATAAGTATTCACATTTGTGTGTTCCCTCAGATAAGCTCTATTTGTATATGAGTCAATGCTTTCAGTTTCAAAATGAGACCGTGCACTTACTCATGTTAATTTATTAATACGTTTGTATCTTTTGCAGCATGAGAAGGCCTCTCTCGCCATGTTTGATTACTTGGTGAAAGACAACGACCTGGAGCCAGTGATGGAGGAGCACGGCCTGGACCTGAGAGTGGACCTGGACTTTATTAAGGAGCAGATTAACGGACCACTGGACACTGAAGCAGCTCAAAACAAGAAGGTACCTGCAAGTAATGTGTTCAATCCATCAATAGCATTGTAGCTCATATAGCCATATCTGATTTGTATATAAAGTAACTTACCACACTGTCTATAAAACTTTCTTTGAACCCCTACTGGCTCGCTATTACAACCCTGTACATACAGTTTGCATTTATAATTTGACCTGCATATGGACGAAAGTGACAGCACTGATGTTTGGCTTCACGGTGGGCAGATAATGGTCATTTAAGTGGGCGTTTCTCTATCTCAAAGCAGCAGCAACACCATAATTTCATTATGACACGCCTTCGAAAATGGATTAGAATTTATTTCTTTTTTAAATAAGAAAAATACGATACTATAAAAGTGGAATGTCAGCCTATTCAATTCAATAACATTTTATTTATATAGTGCCAAATAACAACACAGGTTATTTCATGGCACACAAAACATTAAAGTCCTTACAGCAGAACTTTACAGCAGTATACAGAGAAACCCAACAATTCAACAATTCCCACATAAGGTAGGAGGGAAAAACTCCTATTTTAACGGGGGGGAAAAAGTCCTTACTGGAAGAGCCTAGTAAGAGATATGTGAGGTTGTGGCTCACCATCATTTCTGTGTAAACAGACCTTTCAGTATTTAGTTGTCTTTGGATATTTATTCAGCAGAAAGCCTTCAAAACGAAAGTAAGATTGAAACTTGTGGCTTTCCCTTTCTGTTTCCTTCCAAAGTCCCAATTTGTTTGGTTTCAGAGCAGCCCACTATAGACTGCACCAAATTTGGATGAAATTTAAGGTTGTTTATTTAGATATACAACCCATTATTATTTTTGATCTTAAGAGTACAGATTTCTTGGAAAATTCAGTTAGAAAACTTTACAGACATCACAGTGCGAAATGCAAGTTTATCGGTGAGGTGACGCCGGTAATAGTGGCTTGTTTACTTTTACCACCTCAAACCCGTCACCTACAGATTCTGTACTCTACCCTGTTGTCCATTTGTTGTTATGTATGTGTATGTATACGTATATTCTCACTCGTATATAATGAACAAGCTCAGCTGTCCTTGTATTAGCTATATGTCTATAATATTATAATAATATTTCTATCTTTCTATAATTGCTTATTTTTTTTTACTATAAAAACACAGACAACACCTGCAAACCAAAGGCTAACACCTTGAATGCATAAAAAAACTTGACCAGTTAAGTTCATTGTTCTGCCTGTCGTCTCAGCAGTGGCTATATAAAGGCCGCCCAAAAGAAAAGTCTTTCCTCTACGAAATTGTGGCCAACAAAAGGACTGGCATTGATGTGGATAAGTGGGATTACTTTGCCAGGTGGGGCTTATTGATTTGTCTCTCCAATACAAATTTCCCAAAATGTATATTTTCTGTTCAGTCCTGATACCTTTTTTTTCCCACATAATTCTTTACCCGCTTAACTCAGGGACTGCTACCACCTGGGCATCCAGAACAACTTTGACCACAGCCGCTTCCTGAAGTTTGCCAGGGTGTGTGAGGTGGAAGGGGAAAAGCTCATCTGCACACGAGACAAGGTGCTGACTTTATTGCGGCTGTTTTTTGTTGTTTTTTTTTCATCCAATCTTAAGCAGCCCTCAAATTAGATGAAAGTTGGCTACTAAAATAAAGATAATTCTTTTATAATTTATTGAACAGGAGGTGGGCAATCTATATGACCTGTTCCACACCAGGAACTTTCTCCACAGAAGAGCCTACCAGCACAAAGTTGGCTATATCATCGAGACGATGTGAGTAGCTGGTCACTCTGATGCAGCTTGTTGGCTTTCCTTCATGGTTTAACCTCTCGTATCGAATGCAGCAAAGTGTGTTCACAAGTGATGATGTGTTGGACGTTTTTTAACAGGATCACGGAGGCCTTCTTAAAAGCCGATTCACACATCCAGTTTTCAGGCTCAGAAGGGAAGATGTTCAATCTCTCCAACACCATAGAAGACATGGAGGCCTACACCAAGCTGACAGGTCATTACACACAGACACGTTGTATTGTTAACTCGTGTCTGCAGAACATTTACACAAAGACAGAGACGGTCTCAGAGAATGCGACAAGTAGGGAGTCCACGCAAGACGGTCACTTAAAACAAGTTAAATTTATTCAAAATAAAATAGGTAGGTAGGTAGGTAGTTATATACTTTATTAATCCCCGAGGGGACATTTTTTTTAAATTTAAAATAACACAAACCAAGAATGGAGTGTGAAAATCTGTACCATCAGTAATGCAAGCAGTGAGTGGATATGAGTATTTTGTATTTTAAAATACTGCTGATGCCAAAGGAAGGAGGAGAGAGAGACTAATCACATGGGCCAGCTTTTTTTTTTTTTTTTTGCCTTATGAGGAATCAAAATAAGGTTATCAAACAATAAATGGTCTCAGCCTGTTCACTAATTGAACAGGTGTGCTTCTAAAGCACAATGAAACATTACTTTGTGTGCCACTCCTCTGTCAGTGGTGTACAATTTTTATTTTGTATCAGTCCTATACAATATATATGAACTATATACAAACAATTATGATTTATTGCACAAACTATCCCAACCCTGGTTTGAATCCAGGCAGATATAATATAGAGGAATGAAAACCATCTTCAAATAAGACTACTTTGTGTTTTGCACTGAAAACAATTTTCACTTTGTAATATTCTTCTGTGGCAGTGCTTTACACAGCAAGTTTTGACTGAAAACCACAAGTTTATTAATGTAACTTTTTATAGTTTCAAATAAAGACACTAAATAAGTAATTTAGTAACTTTGATGTTCTTGGTTTGCTTTGTTTACCCACCCTGGAATCGAATTTTTCTTTGTTTGTCTTTTAGATCATGTGTTTGAACAAATACTCAACTCCTCCTCCCCGGAGCTGGCAGAGGCGAGGGAGATCCTGCGCAACATCATCCATCGGCGCCTCTACAAGTGTTTGGGCGAAACTCACCCAAACAAAGAAAAAAACGTAACTCGGGTGTGTGTTGGTTTGTGTGGCCCTGGTCACACTTGACTTTAAAATGAGTCTTTGGTGATCCCATCATAAGTGGACAGCTCAAAGTACAGGTGTGAACACACCCAAGACGCGCCGGAGCTGATTGCAAATTCATGTGCAGTGTGAATGTAAACACGTCCCTGACCACATTGAAAAACTACCCACTCCACCATTGTCCTCAGAATAAGCAATAGAAATAATATCTAATAGAAAAAAGCTGCAAACTGAGCTGGTGGCTACAGGGCAGCTGTTTAGTGAATGAAAACAGAGACTGTCTACTTCACATTCATCTTCAACTTCAGGGTCTAGATCATTTATCCACTGCAGTGCAGAGCCCAACACTCTGAATCCCACCAGAATAATGAAATAATCTGTGCCTGATCTAAATGTGACCAAATTGAGCCTGACTGAGTTTGAGTTGAGATTTACAAACTCTAGTGTTCAGACAATTTTCCTGCATAATAAATTTTAAGAATGAGTTTAAACTTTGTGTATTTTGAGTACAAATTGAAAACAAGGCAAATAATAAGAGCCTGGTCGCTCCTAATTCACTCAGTTGAGTTTTTTCATCAGATTATTTGTCTCTGTCTGGCGCTACATGCATTTCCTGCATCGATGTTAAACTGTTGCCAACAACAGACATTATTTGGTCTGAAAGTGCCTCATGTCTTAAATTGAATATCTTCCATCAGGTCACGGATCCTAAAGGCTTTCTGACCGATCATACATTATTCTTACATCATCATAAGAGTAACGTTTACTTACACAGCACTGTTGTGCTTTACAACGATGTCGAATGGAATTAAAAGAAAAGAAAGGCAGCTGGGTTGTGGGATGATTTATTATGGTTCTTGAAGAGCGCTTTAAATTTTGTATGACAACATTGTTTGGTAGAATAACTGACAGTAATAACATACAGATGTTAAATTATCATGAATAGGCTAATTGACATTCAAATGAGGCTCGAGTGACCGAAGACATCTGATTTTGTTAAATGCCTGATGCTTCGACTCCACTCTTCTCTATTCTAATCTCTATTAATTACAATATGCTCATTACTATTTTTTTTTTTTTATTATATGAAGATATGATACCAATCTGATTAAAAACTTTCTCAGTCACTCACTTAATGGTGCCGAGTTGAAATAAGTATCATCTGTCAACTCTTCTCGTTAAAAGACGGAGATTATTCAGATGTGGGAAAAATCCCTGTCCAACACTGAGAGTGGAAGTCAGGCCGTCGGTCTGAAGCCAGAGGACTTTGTAGTCAACGTGAGTTTTTCATCTAATTACTTAATCTCATACACTTCATTTGTCCAGAGCCCCAAAGGAGGGAATTCCTTTATCCTGTGAACTTAGTTTCTTTCCCTTTTGTGACTGACTGCACTTTTAGATCCAAAAACTTCTCCATTTTTTTTAGGTCATTGTTTTGGACTATGGGATGAAGGAAAAGAACCCGATCAACAATGTGCGTTTCTATTGCAAGAATGACTTCACTAAAGCCTTCCAGATACGCAAGGACCAGGTCAGAACTGAAGCAACGATCACAGAATTTAAATCTTAAATATTTGTATACATGAGCAACTCGCACATTTCAGTTTCATGTGTTTTCCATGTCTTTTAAGTGTCTCCATCTTGGATTTATGTCTCATTTTAAACTATGTGATGCTGTCCGTCTTGTCAGGTGTCTAAACTTCTCCCGGAGCACTTTTCTGAGCAGCTGATCAGGGTCTACTGTAAGAAGACGGACGATGAGAGTATGGAGGCTGCCAAGAAGCACTTTGCTCAGTGGTGCACGAAAAATAAATTCTCAAAGCCTAAGGTACTTTTTATCATCTACAGCAACGAGAATTACAGTTGCATGCAGTGACAATGCTGAAGGGATCATTTACAGTAGGAAATGTAGAGTACAAGTAGCATGGGGAAGTGTAATGAGCTGGCCCCTGTGTTGTCTGTGTCTATCACAATACAGCAGTGACATGGTATACAGGACATTTATGCATACTGCACACGGCAATAACAGTTGGTCATCAGAGGACTTAAAGTAGCTATAACTTCAATTCAATTTTATTTATATAGCGCCAAATCACAACACGGGTTATTTCATGGCACTTAACACATCCTGATAACTGATATTTTAATAATCATATTGTATCTCATGACAGCGTGACCGTGATATAAATAGGTTCCCTTGTTTCGCTACAGAGAATTATCACCTGAACCTGCAGCTCCATCAGCTTCACTGAGCAGCAAAGTTCGAAGAACGGTGAATATTAGACTTTCACTCACCAGGTGATCAGAAAGTGGACCGCAGACAAATGATTATGTTGCTCTCCAACTGCTCGAGGAATGAATGAGCAACTGTTTGCTAACAAGTTATCTGCATTAAGTTGTGTTCACAGCTGGTTCCTGCTGCCCACAGCTAGCTAAGAACAGTCAGTTATTTGCAGTGCTGTAACATGAATGCTGCAGTTTGTCAAATGACAGCAGCGAGCCACAGATATCTGAATAAAGCTGCGTGCATTAAAGGAAGGAAGTGGAAGGTAGAGATGGAAGCAGTTCATATTTACATTTAGTCCCAGAATCAGGTATCTGCAAATTGTTGTGAGGAAGTATGTGTTGTGGTACCTGCTGCTTTAGCATTAAGTAGCAATAATCACAACTGTCAGTTCAGGAAAACAGTGTGTAGTGGAGGGTGTGTCGAGGTGAAGAAAGGGAGGTAAAGATGTCAGAAAACTAAATTAGTTTTTCGACTGTAGAAAACATAATTGTCGACTATTGGACTTTGGCATATAAAACATGTAAAAAAACAAAAAAAAAAAAGGCTGTAGGGAGTTGCTGCCACCTTATTATGGCTGGAGACCGTAACTCAAGTGTTCACATTAATTTAGAATTTGTTTACAGAACAATGGCACAGTTAGGATAAGAAGTTACTGAAGTGCCCGCCATCAGCAGTGTCATCTCCACACTGCTCCTCTTGATACCAGTGTGTATTGTTTTTGTTCACGCGTAGGTAGGAGACATCCCACCTGAGCTGACTCCCCTGAAATCCAGCGAGGCCAAGGACGGTGAAGAAGGCAGCTCCAGAGCAGCAGACTGTGGCAGTGGGCAAAATAAAGCCAAAAAACAGCTCTTTTGAAATGGAAAGGATAGCCCTCCATCGCACATTTAGAGACAGACTAGATGAGACGGTGTTTAAAGAAATGTATATTTTTCTACGAGGTGAGTGTGCTGATGAGCACAGCAAACTGTTTTACACCAAAAAATATATTATTTAAAAGTTTCAAAAAAAGTGCATACATTTATGCATTTCCAGGATTGTACTCAGGGTTTTAAAAAAAAAAAAAATAGGGCTCTCATCAACATTACATTTAATTTAATCATTTTAATCTTGTTTTTATCTTAGTCTCATTTGGAAGTAGAATTTTGCTTATCAGAAGCCTACTATCATGTATCTCTATTACAAACAACAGGTGACGGTCTTGTTTAATTATGAAACTCAACATGCACACAGTGTATTTCAGGGCAGCGTGTTTTTACAGCAGATACAGCTGACGGGTTTTGAGGCAATTTTTTTATTCAGCTTTCAGGAAGAAGGCAGTGACGGGTTTTTTTTCGTCACTGTCAAGCTGTCACAAGACACACCAAACTGCAGTCAAAAGTTGCTCCATAAGAACAAGCAGCGTTTTTCACATTTAAAGCGAATGTTTATGTTTACTTATGGGATTGTTTGGAGATTTAGCTTGAGTATTTATTATTTGGTTTTTGAGTTGAGTTTGTTTTGTGGTGCTTTTTTTATTGTTCTTACAATAACTGGTTCGGCTTGTTCATTTCTCTTTTCACCTCATAGTTTTGTGCAGCATTTTTAAATGGTGTCTTGGATACCTTTTTAAAATGTTTTAGTCCTGCCAAAATGTCATCAGGGAGTGTACATGTAGCAAAAGGGTTTGACATTCTGTCCAAATAAACATTTTCAAATGTTTCCTCCAGTAATTCAACTTGATGAACACTAGAGGGGACCATACACTCAGTTAAAGAGAAGTGCTCCACATGATGTTTTGTTTTTGCTGATTTTATTTTCTGTGACCTGAAATCTAAATTTTCAGTTGCTTTGTTTTGTTACATGAAGACCTCACACGTGAGAGCTCAGTCTTTAACTTCCTGTGGGTTACTAGTGAGACATTAAAATCACAAAGAGAAATTTCCCAAATCTGTGTTGGATCACAATATGGCAAAATATCAACAGATAAACTGTATTTTTTTTTATTATTAAACATAAATATGTCCAGAGGTACAGGAACATATGTAAAGATATGTGTAACGGTCAAATGAGGTCCACAGGTTGTTTTTTTTTATGTTGGTTAATAAACCATAAACATTGAAGCAGGTTTTGCTTCCTGATCATAATGACAGATATGATCAATTTTCCTCTGTTGGACATGGTGCTACTACAAAATGTATTAAAATGTTCAATATTTTCCTTTGAAATATAGTGAAAATATAGCAATTGGACTACAGGAAGTACAGTGCTCTACTAAATATATTGAGCAATATTTAACATTGCAAATGACAGTAATGTAAAGACAGTCACTCGTGTAAACTGAATGAGAGGTTTGAGTTCAAGGGGTAGAAAACGGATGGTGTCTGCACAATTGGACCATTAAAATCCCTTCATCTCAGTTGTCTCCACATGTAATAACAGTTGTTGAACACCAGAGGGAGTCATACACACGTCCCAACCTTATCTACTGCATACTTCATGTCCTTTTTCTATGGCCCAGGAATTGAGACACTGCTCAACTCCTTTAAAGATGAATGATCATTTTATAAAAATAAGAATCACTAAAACTGTGCGTCAATAGCTTCAGATGTTATAGAAATACAGTATAAATCTGTCGTAATATGTACTACTTAATGTCAGAAAAAAACCGTCTTGGTTCTTTGTGTCAGTGACAGAAAGTGAACTTGTTCAATGGGGAAAATGAAGGATTTGTTTTTCAAAGGAATTTCATTTTTAATGTGTTGCTCTGTGTTAATTAGAAAATCTTTACTGACTCACAAGTAAATCAACTTCTGGGATCTAAATTTGATTTAGTCTTAAAAAAAGAAATCTGAACTTCTAAGGCAACAATAATTAATAAAAACATAGGATGAGTCCATGAACCAGGAAGGTTATCTCACAGGAAGTATGCAAAAAATACACAGCCCTGATGCACGATGGGGTGTACACACACACACACACACACACACACACACACACACTCTCTCTCTCTCTCTCTCTCTTCCACATCCTGTGGCACTGTGGCAGGCGAGGGATATCCACCACACACACTCACACTGTGCACCGGCAGGACCAAGGCCAACTGCCTGCTAGTATTTTTATAATCTTCATCCTCCCTGACCTGTTGCACCCCTCCTGGCGCCAGTGGTCTCAGCCCTCCCCCTGCGATGCCTCAACCTTACACACACTCGCACACACATGCTCCTGTACACTCAGCAGTGCCTCCATGGATAATTGAGACCAGCTGTTGCAAGGTGCCTCTTCCCTTGACCCTGCACCCCTCCTTCACCGACGGCTACTGCTGCTGCACTTGCCTTTTCCACAGCCTGCCTCCCCCTCCCTTTCCTTTCTCTCCTGACTCCCACATGCCTTTGAATGTGTTTGCCATAAGTTGTGCTGATTGATAGAATGGTGTGTTTTTTTGTTTTGTTTTTCCCTGTAGTCCTTTCTTGTTGATGATGTCTCATCAGAGCTAAATTGAAACCATTTCAGCTGTAAGGAGTCACTTGGAAATTTCCTGCTTGCAATTAGTGTCAATATCTCAGACCTGAAACGCACTTCGAGACTCCAAAACCAAGACAGATTCAAGACTTATAATACCGCTGCCTTGTTAGAGTTGTGGACAAACCCAGTGTACTCTAATTTCTGTCATCTTGCTCTTTAAACTGATTAATTTGTGTTAATTTTGGGACTTAAACTCATCTGAGGCTCACTGAGGGTGGAAACTGTCAAGGCTAAATTAAATATAATATGGTGGAAACAATAATACAAAATTTGTCAGCAGCTGTTTCAAGCAAGTATCCCAATTATTCCCTCATTGCCAGTTCTTGTTTTCTGAAGATTTGCATCCCTATTTTGTCTTAGGCATGAGGAAATAAAATAATTTTTTTGACAATTCTATATGAAATGATTAATCACTAAATTGAGAAAATGATTAGACAGATCAACAGTGAAAATAATGTTAATATTTTCCCCTAAACTGTTTTGTGAGTTCCTGACTTGAAACACAATTCCCCCCCCCTCCCTCCCCCATCTTTCTCTCCCTCTGTCAGGTTCTCCTGCAGTATTAAGGTATATTTGGGAGGTGAGATGTAGCCGGGAGAGTGGTGACTGCGATCTGCTGCACTGCGGCTGGAATGTGTGGAGTTTGGAGAGGAATGGAGGAGGAGGAGGGTAAGGCAGGCCAGGCATGTCAGACTCTCTTTTCCAGCTGGTGCTGAGGGGTCAAACTGTGTGTAGATGTGTGCATGTCATGGCCTCTCATTAGGGGGTGAGACGCTTCGGCTCCAGACCCCCATGGTAGGATTGCTGGGTAGTCTGCAGTGATCCTGCCATACCCCCCCCCCCCCACACACACACACACACACACGCGCGCGCGCACACACACACACACGCACACACACACCCCACCAGGGGGTTAATGAGCCCCAGGGGCTGTTTCCATTTGGCTATTTCCATCCAGACATCTGGCCGTGAGCGGATCGAATAGTGGCCAGCTTTAGGCAGAGTGTTTCCACCTTGCATCAACATGCGTCCTGGGTGACCACCTGAGGTTGGATCTCACTTCCCCCGCTGTTTATGCAAATGAACACTCAGGCTACGTTACGAATATATACAAGTAAATAACCACAAGAACAGGAACCTGAACATCAGAACCACAATGAGTCAGGTCAGATTCATTCATTGTTCCAGCACGTCTCCGCTGTTGAGGTTCAAAGGAGGCGCTGCCTCACAGCTGTGGGTCTGATGGGTGTTGGAAATTACAGGAGATAAACTACAAGACAAACAGATACATGAGAAAAGAAGTTTAACAGCTATTTATTGCGTTGTCTGTTACAAATATAGGCCTGTGACATATTTCACGTTTGTAAATGTCCGAACACTGGAGTTTGTAAATCTAATTCACAGCCTGAAACGTTTGGCTCCTTAGATTAATTCATTATTAATTCATTATTGATCCACAGCGCGTCTCCGCTGCGTCTCTCCTACAACCGTGGGTCTGATTGTGTGTCGGAAATAAAACGATATTAACTCAAAAGAAAAAAAGATAAACCCAGAGGACGCGTTGGTGAAACAAGCATCATGTGTTTTAATTCCCTCATCAGCTGCTTCGTAACGTCAGTTTGCAGTAAATTTATCCTGCTGTCAGTCGGCTACAGTTCAGCTGCACTCCGCAGAATCACACAGGAGATTAAACCAAAATAAAAGAAGTGCAGGCAGAGATCAGAGCAGGTGAAAGACTGAAGGGAGAAAAAAAAAAATCCAAAACTAACGAACCTCCTGTAAGGTAACGGTAACACACGGGGGAGCACCGGGTCAGATACCAACACAGGAAAGTGGAGCTGCTTTTATTTATATTGATATTCAGAGTATGTCACCTAAATAGGCAGTCTTACAATGCGTCCTCAGGATGGATTGTGTTTCCACTGCTAAACGAATGTGGACACATGCGTCCCAGGCCACCTCCGAATGTGGCCTGAACAGATCAGGTGCTTTTTGTACTTTTGCTGCCCACTTGTGGTCAGGTCGTATATGTCCGGATTGAAATAGCCAAATGGAATGGAAACAGGGCCTCAGTGAGCTCTGGAGGCATGCTGTCGGTGTGTGTGTGTGTGTGTGTGTGTGTGTGTGTGTGTGTGTGTGTGTGTGTGTGTGTGTGTGTGTGTGTGTGTGTGTGTGTGTGTGTGCGCGCACAGATTTGAGGTGGAAGGACCCTCCAGAGCTCTTACTGTTGTCCCTTGCAGTGGTTAGATCATATGACTAGGCTGTGTATGTTTGGGTGTGCAGAACAATCTTAGAATAGCTCTGAAATAGTTGAACCAGCATCTGCTCTTCATGGCAGGTTCATCCAATAGGCTTCATAAAATTTCAATGGAAAATTCGTTTTCTCTGAAGTAACTAAATCAGCATTGAAAAATAAAATGTAAAGTCACATCAGCCATTTATCATATACTGCTTATATACATTATTAATCAACATCAGGTTTATGATGGAGGGCAACATTGGTGACTGTGCAGCAATAAGATGTGACACCCATCACTCTGATTTGATTAAAAAAAATAATAATAATTTTAAAAAAACAACCTGTAAAGAAGTTAAAAATTTCAGCTTTTCAGTTTTAAATTTTTTTTTTTTTTTTACATAGTTCAGATTTTATCAAAATTTCTGTACCATCATTAAATATGGGCACATAATTATTTCATTTGGTTGGACATATTTTACCTAAATTTGAACCCGTCACAAGCAAAAGTGTCTAACTATAAATGTTATCAGTATTTATCTTCATGTCTAAGACAACATTAGAAAACAAATTAAATGAAAAACATTGACATATTTTTTTTCTCCATTTGAAAGTTTTGTTTTTCTTCTCATTTCTTTTGACGTAAACATCCAATCACATGAAAACCGGTGAATTTTGGAAAAAAAAAAATCTGGATGAGTGCAATTTGCATATTTTTCTGATGGATCTACCTGCAGTTTGGAAACAAACAACTTGGCTTCTTTCAGATGATGCTTTGAAATCTCAAACCACTGATTATCAAACCTTTTGTCAGAAGTGTCACATGCCAGTGACTCGCACCAAAGCTAAAATAAACCACTTTTTTGGAGTTCTTGCGATAAACTAACGACCCACTGCTGATTTTGATTCACAGCCCAAACTGTGTGGAATTACCGACCATAACTACTAGTCCTACTTGACTATTTTCTCATTTCTGTTTCACTCTAACCCCTGAAAATTGACCCCTGCACTACTTCACATAGCTGAGCAGGCACTGAGACGTGAATGCGTTGTTTAGGGCGGGGCAGAGCAGGCCCCAGCCCGCAAAAGGAAGGCCAAAACAGGTGCTCATGTTCTCTTTTTTTTTTTTTTTTTTTTTTTTTCTCCTTTCTTTTCATCATTCACTCTCCTTCCCTCTTTCTTCTCTCCACACCTGTTGAAGTGTGAGGACTCATGCTGGCTCATCTGAGCAGCTCAGCCCAACCTGAGCTGTATGCCCAAACAGCAGGCGTCTGAGTTGAAGTGTGGGTAATTACTTAACTAGTACGTTTTATCTGCTTTGCCCCCTTCCCCCCCTCTGCCTTCGGTCAGTTCCCACTTTTAATTTCAGGTGTTACTTCTGGGTTGATTAGTTTTGTGTCTGTTAGCAGGTAAAGCCAAAAAAGGGGGGGCAGAGACAGGGCTGCTTGTTTGTTAAAGTGCACATGGTAAACCCCTGTTATTACTTTTAAGGAAGAAAAGAAAGTTACAGATGGATAAAAACTAAATGGCACACAACCTGTTACATTATACCTGTGCCATCTGCTCAGAGCGGAATACTGTGGGTCCCTTACAATAGAAACCAAACTGGCAATGGAGACCCCCAGTGATTTGATTCAGGTCGGACTGATGGCTCCAGAGGTGACGGGTGGTCTCTGCCTCCTTGCGGAGCATCTTGCTGGGCCCACACCAAGCCCTCAGCAACCCCCGTCTGTTGTCCCAGCTGTTTGGGATCTGTGGGTGTGTAGCGGTGTGTGGCTGGAGAAAGTACCCCTCTTCATTTATGGCCCGACAGCATCATGTTTATTAAAAAATGAGTAATTTCTAAAAGCAAAGAAGTAAGAATAGGTGGAAGAGAGACACCTTTCCCAATGACTTGATAGTGAACATAAAGCAAAAAGTAAAAAATGAACAACAGTTTCATAATTTAGCTAAAAAGCCAGTATGAGTGAAGTCAGCTAAGGACAATGAGCTTGGTGCTTTGCTGCAGGACACTTTGGTAGGCTGGATGTAACCAGTGGTTATAAAAAGCCTATGACTGCAGCTGACTAGCATGTACAAAATAATAATGTAGGAGGAGTTTCTAATGTGCATTGTACATAAACTTGGCCATTCCACATGAGTTACACTATAATGCACCTAAATACATACAATATAAATATACTGTGCATTTCAAACAAAGAATTTTGTCTCCTCTCCCAAGCTCTACCAATAAAATCTGCAATTCTACAAAATAATCTCTAAAATCTCAGAAACAGAGCTTTAGCTAGGATACAATTAAACACATCTGTAGCAAATGATAGGTTACCTGAATGTAAGTAAACATTCATGGATCTTTGTTGTTTCCTCAGTTTTTACAATATAGCTATTCTTATGAGACAAAATGTAATTTAAGTTTACACCAAATATCAACAGATCATTTTCATGTACAGTACATACGGAACAATTTGGCTGTCTGTCAGAAATATATATATTTTTTTTTATTTTTTTTTTTAAGTACATTCAAGTATCTTCACAGTCCTGTTAAATATAAAGTTGAAATATAAGGGTATGAAATACAGTAGACACAAATGGTAACATCACTTTTCTCTCCCTGCAAATGAGAAAATTAACAAATCTATCAGTGAATCTCTGAGAAGTGGCATCACTCGAGTGAAACTGATTGGACACATCTGGAAAGGCTTTGTGGAAAGGTTCTCGTTTCAGATTCTGCATTTTGTGTGTGTTTGGGTGGCACCAGGGGTCTGTCATGTGGGAATCCTCTCAGCATTCTCTACGGGGGTGTTGTTTTCTTTGGGCTTAAAAAAAACAAAAAAAACAAAAACAAGCAGCCGGGTAATGATTTCAGTGTGTTTGTAAGTTTTTATTTTATTTGTGATACAAAATTTATTCAGTACAAACGTATCAGGTGGAAATGACATCTTCCATTAATGTGCAGGAGCATCGAGTGTACGGTGTGCTAGTGTTCAATCGGTAGATGGTGCACGTCTGTGAAGGCAGCGTATGTGTGTGTGTTGGTGCATGTTTGGGCACATGTGCATGCATGCATGCCACCCTGTTCTCCTCTCATCTGGTCAGGCCCTCTAGCTGGTAATCTGAGTATAGAGATTAGAAAGAAAAACAGCAGAGAAGAATGTCTTTGGTTGAGCCAGCGAGGAATTTACAATGGCCTTCAGGCTGCTTTGACCTCTCCCTCCCTTTCTCTCTCTGACTCTCTCTCTCTCTCTCCCTTACACACAAACACACAAAAATACCAAAAGTAAAATTCTTTTTTTTTTTTTTACAACCTGTGTCCTTTTTCACAGATCTGGACATCATCCTCACCAGCAATGATAACACCTGTTTCACCAACTTCAATTAAGGTCTAAGGACGCTGTGACATCACCAGAAAGGAGGTAAAATAGCCAAGCAACATGTTTGCTAATATGATGACACAGTTTATTAAAAAAAAAACGAATGAAGTTTAAGGAGTATCATCTTTTTTGAGCAAATTTAGCAAAGTGGCTTTTGCATATAAAAACTAAAGGATAATATTGCACTGGGTCTAGTGCAAGGACAGTGCATAAACAAGATAAATAAAAGTACACTTGATATAAGTGTTTTAGACACTCTTTTTATCCTGTAATTTCTTGTGATGAAATTATTGACTCCAAAAATATCTTTAAATCAAATTAAATCCTGACATTTTTTACTTAAGCATTTCAGATCTTGCAAAAAATTTGATTGAATTGAATATGTTTTATGGAGTTGGAAGGCCGCAACAAGGGTGAAACTCAAATCTTTCCAAAACTTTAGAAAGTTTACAGCAATGAATCTTCTGCCTTATCAAATCTTCAGCCATTTAAGATCCCAGTTAAATTTTGGGAAATTATGTGAAATGATATTTGGACTGATGACATCCTTTATAATGAATTTGAAATAAAACCCTAATAATGAAGAAATATGAATGATAAAGCCTGAAATAAAATGTTGTGGTTGTGTGCTGAATGAAACATATGTTCTGATACATTTCCATCTGCTTGCAGGGACATTAAGGTCTTGAAGCTGCTCTCCAACAGCTTGCAGCAATGTCACTGTGTGGGCAGAGATGACACCACTTTGTAGGGCAGAAACGGAGTTTGAGCCGGATGCTTCTATGGAGTTCCAGTTTCAGAGGGACAGCTGCGTTGATACTCAAGACAAACTGGCCACCAGACCGTCTGATCTGATCCCCCTCGCTCCGTCACAGCCGAGCAACCTGCCTTCCTCCCAGACAAACCTCAGCCAGTGTGTGTGTGTAGGAGCGTGCGTGACAGAAGAAAGAAGAGAGGTAGGTCTTTGCACAGACGAAGGGGACAGGTGTTGGGGACAGGAGGTGCCGTGTGGCCCGGGGGTGTGGTCAGGTGGTGACACACCTGTCCCTGCTTGCATAACAGGGTCCAGTTACACACACACACACACACACACACACACACACACACACACACACACACACACACACACACACACACACACACACACACACACACACACACAACCATGCACATCAGCCTGACCATGTGTTCAGACATGCAACATTAGACCATCTACCCTCTCATACGATGTGAATCTCGGCTTCACGACAAACCAGGGCTGATTCTTGTTATGCCAAAGAAAGCAAAACTCTGTAAGCAGAGTATGTGATTAAAATGTAAGCGATGAGGGGACACACAAACAGCAGAGGACATGCAACACATGCCTTTATGTGGAGAGGGACAGAAGAGGGACAGATAGTAAAAAAGTGTCTCTGGATATCATTAATAACTGTTTTCCATAAGGTGGCTAAGGTGTGTCTGTCTGTTTTGATCATGTGGCCTGATGTTTTACTGAAAAGGGAGCTAAATAGTTTCACATTAAGTCAACTGTTTGCTGATTTTGAAGACTGTTCTCACATTGAATGAAACAAATTAAGTGGCTTTCTTTCTGTGTCCAGAAATGAGAACACTCTGAATGTCAACGCAGCAGAACCAGAGATATTATCATTAATTCAAATTCCTTGTTGCCTATATTACTCAAAATGAGGAGCATACAAACTCATTTTTTTCTAACGTTACACCTCCAGAATTATTCTCGCATTTTCTAATTTGTATTCTTAGGCTTTCGAGTGACATCACTTGAGGTAATTTATCAGATTTCACTTAGAAAAATGTGTTGTGCAACTTTATTACATTATACAATAGTCCCCAACAGTGGTGGGGGAAGTATTTAGATCTGTGGCTTAAAGTACCCCTACAGCAATACATAATTATTAATCAAAAAATATAGAATAAATGATTAGTGTAAAGGTACAGGTTGGTCTGTCTGACTGATATATCTTTATATATTAAATCATTATTAAAAGTGAGGAATCAGTGTGTAAGCAGCAAGTTCCTGTTGTAGCTGCAGCAGGTTGAGCTAGTTTGAGCTACTTTATACCCAGTTTTATATCCAGGTACAGCAGATAAATGTGAGGAGTTCTCAGATGATTACTGGAAGAGGAAAGAAGAAAAAAAAAACAAAGTTGTGATCCTGAAATCTATTTTCAGTTTTTTTTTTTACTTTTTCTCTAATCTTTAAATTTGAGAAAAATCGTAACATTTGACATGAAACCATGTGAGACATTTAGAGGGGGGAAAAAATAGTATTTGGTGGAGCTGTTAACAATTCAGACATCTTAAAATCACACACTGCTTATTATAAGACATCAGAAACCATAAAGGCTGGAACCCACTGGTTTAATTTCTATGAAAGTGTTGTATGTTAAAAGCTTCTTTCAATGTCCATTGTGTTAAATTTTCATTTTAAATGGAGCTAAAGCTATCAAATAAATATAGTCAAATATAAAGTACAGCATGTCCCTTTGAAATGCAGGAAAGGGGAAGTATACAGTATCAGAAAATAGAAATATTCAAGTGAAGAACAAGTCCCTTAAAATTGTACAGTGTTTGAGAAAATGTACTTAGTTACTTTTCACCACTGGTCCCCAAAACCTGTAAACAGGAGTTTTGCTTTAAGGTAATTGAAAGCTCAGAGATTTAATCCACTTCTAATGTACATTAATACAAGTGGAAGGATTCAGAAAATCTCTCAGTTAATTTTAAATTCAAGTTTCTGAAATTTAGGGTTCAACATAACTGGATGTCCTTTCATGTGCTCCCCCTTTAAAAGACTGTAAGTGGACACCAGTGTGTGGCACATGCAGTGTTTCTGTAAAACCGTGGAGATGTGGGAGATAGGCGTCTGGCCCTGGGGTGTGGATTTCAGGCAGGTGCATTTGCCTGCCGTGCGGCTCCTCAAGGGACAGGATAGGACGGGACAAGACGGAGGTGGAAGAGGAGGAGATTGGAGCTGTGCTCCATGCAGTAACACACACAAAATCCAGATCCCCACTCACAGGGGCTGTTCTCTGCCCGTCTTGGCCCCCCTCCCTGCCCATCCCTTCCCACCCCTCCCTCACTCCCTACCATATCCTTCATTGAGCGGAATGTGTCGGGACAATAGAACTGTCCCGGTCCTTCGGCTGGTGCCCCCCCTGGGCCCACAGGCCCTGACAGGAAGACAAAAGTGCACCTTGCACCTCTCAGCACTACCAGCAGCACCCTGGGGGCAAATACCTGAATACCTGCGGTAAAAAAAAGAGGGAGAGAATGACACAACGTGAGGTGATAGAGGGATGAATGAAAAACAGGAGATTTTTGGTGGTCCAAGCAAAACACAATTGGAGTTTTCCTATTTTGTTATTCTTTCCACTTCTTATTATTATAAATCACTTATTCTTTCAAATGTATTCTGATACCTGCTTTCTTAGCAACATCCCCTCAGAGTGCACTCTCCATGTATCCCAGTCTCTCTGATAGTGTTCTCTTGTTCTGTCATGTTGTGACTTGCTGGCCTCTGCCTAGCCTCCTGTGTGTGTGTGGTTTGTGCACATTCGGCCCGACACTACTCTTCTTGCACCACATTTAATCCTGGCTGGCTCACAGCTAAAATACTAATGCTGAGGACATCTCATTTAGACAACTGCTTGTGCACAAGATGGCTGATGTTGCTGATCAGCTTTTCTCACCAAATCAAAGTCATGCAACCCCTGCATTTCACCATTTCCCCGGTGAAGGTGTGCTAATCGGTGAAATGAAGAGTGTTAAGCCACAGTCACATTACCACTGATAAAACCACAATCACTTTGTACTGTGCAACATATGTGGGTGTAGCAAGGACTCTGGAAACTAGAGCAACTCTTAATAAAAGACACAGATGCTTTAACTTTGCACATGTTTCATCAGTGCTCATATTCTTGAGCAAAGGGCAGTATTGGAAAGCGCTGGACGTCAGGGAAATTATATCCAACACATCAACTGTTACCCACCCACCATTAAAACAACATGAGCATAGATGCAAAAGCCCTTTTGTTAATATACTAATAAAATATCAACTTCACGGAGCAGTTGTGAACCATCTCCCTCATTATACCATCACACAGTAAACCATGCGATCCCCCATTTCCCTCTGCATTACATAACTTTAATCAGATAGAGTGTGATTGTACCAGATGGTAAGACGGAGATGTGTCAGTGTGACATGGAGCACCTCTATTTGCCAACCCTGTTCTTGTGTGTTGGGTGTGATTGTATAACATGTGTTCAAATTTTGTAGTAATACGAGCATGTAAATATTATTACACTCAATTGTCCTGCATTCAAAGCTGTATTACCTTTCAGTTTTCATGAAGAAAATATTAATCTCCAGAGAAACTTAAGGGCAGTATTTTAATGAAAATGTTGTGCAAGGGCAAATCCCTTAGAGATTACTTAAAGTAGTCAAATAAATGACTGTATTTAGTGATGCTAAAATGCAAGTTGATGGTGTTATGTATACAGAGTTGAGCAACATGATTATTTCTCTGCCTCTGGAGATGTTTGCTCCGTTTAATACTGTATACCTTTTTTTTAAAGGGACTGTAAGTAAGATACAAATACACCCAAATCAACTGAACAAATAACATTGCCCCTTGTATGGTGTTCACCTTGACATTTATATTCAAGCACAGCCTGCTTCTTCATTCGTGAGAAGATATGCAACATCTGAGTTTCTTTGATAAAGAATGAACCATTTCCAGATTTCTCCGTAAACCATCTTGCAAGTTTGCCTTATTTGATAATTGGATCTGAAGGAGTTTTGCATTAATGTGAGGAGGTACCATGATGCTTTAACAGATAAATAATTAACTAGATTAAACATTCCCACCGTGTCATTCTTATCTAGACACACTTTCGCAACAAAAATTTTAGAAAATCTACCATTTATATTAAAGATATGTCCACATCCACATTGCCCCTACATTCTCTTGCTCTCTACATGCTTACAAAAGGGAATAAAGTTCAAAACTTTAGTTAATCTGCTGCTTAACTATTGGCGTGTAATAGAAACATGCATGTAAGTAACACTGGATGATGCAAAGTTGGAAATCTATGTTGCACAGAAAGTATCTCATTTGTTTACCCTGCTGTCCCTTTATGGCTCATCCTCTACCCTCTGACCCTGTGGGACACAGAGTCTGTGTTTAGGAGGAAAACACCAGCCACATAACACACACACTGATACACACACACCATTGAAGGGGGACAGCAGGAGTGCGGAGGTGGGCAGGAAATGGTGTGTACCCCCTCCTGGAGGCCATATCCTGTCCTTGGGTAAAACTGGTTTATTTGTACAGAGATCTGAGTTCTTTGTGTGCATGTGTCACATAGTTGCATGTGGATAAGAGTCCTGATGATGAAGAAGAATTTTTAAAGTGTTGCAAGTTCCTGTAATAACAGAAAGTATATTTTGGACTCAGCACCAAGCTAAAAAAAAAAATTAAAAAAAAATGTGCATGTGTTTTGCACATTGATTTTCTGTTTGCATGAAACCATCCAGACAAACCCTCACTAGAAAAGCATCCATAGTGAGCATATATCTCTGCCCTCACAGCACATGTCATTGATCAAGTCTGCGTTGCAACATGTGGCATTCCTCGGTAAGTTCTACTCCCTACTGATTTGATTAATGGCCCGCAAACAGAAACACCTTTTCTTCTGCAGACACCCCACCCCCACCCCTCCAATGTCCAGTCTCTTCTCTCTTGTTGCCCTCCTCTTCCTATCATTATCTTCTTATCCCTAGTTCACCCTGTCCTGCAAACCTCATGCCATTAGTTTCCCCACATGCTCTATTTTATTCTCCTGAAAAGGAGTGGAGGCTGGAGAAATTTTGTCCGCCTTTTAAAAAATGTAAGTGACGAAACTTTCTCTATGTGTTTTAAAGGTGAACCTACTAAGGGCAAAAAAGACAAACAAAGGTTTACCTGTTCAGGTCGCCATCCCGGGGCCAACACAGAAAGA
Source organism: Brachyistius frenatus (assembly GCF_029030835.1). NCBI lineage: Eukaryota > Metazoa > Chordata > Actinopteri > Embiotocidae > Brachyistius > Brachyistius frenatus. The sequence goes on along the minus strand of NW_027210605.1, from coordinate 3,584,231 downwards.
GCGACAACCATTCACGCTCACTTTCACACCTACAGTTAATTTAGGAGTTATGGTGTTGAATAAAATAAAAGTGTTTCTGCAAAACATTCAGATTTCACATTGAATGTGACCTTTGACCTTTTACTGGCACTGACTAAATTAAGGAGCTTTATAACCACAAAACTAAAAACCATTTGAACCTGGGGACCAAGTTTTGGTTTTCTTGCCTTTGGTAGGTTCAACTTTTCAGACACAGTTGAGAGGACCTTATATAAATAAAAAGTCGCATATCAGACAGAGACCACTTGGTATTTACTCAGGACTGAAGAAAGAAAGTTTAATAGAATCAAGTACTCTTTTAAAAGCCTTATCAAGTCACCCCCTCTGCACCTGATATAAAAAAAATGATGCGCTTCCCACAGGCAATTCTACATATGCATCTTTAAGATCAGTTCCCACAGTTCGAGTTTTGTCTTCAGATGATTTTAATGTTCCCTTGTATGTTGCATTATCTCGCATGTAGTTCTGGATTAGTTTGTTCTCGGTTTATCTGGTCTATTTTGAGTTATGATTAATAAACTGATGGCTTAAACAAATTGTTACTGTGTGGAACTCCCTTCTTTAAACAAGCCGTGAATGAAGTAGGCATAGAACAAAGGTAGATGAGAGTCCACTGAGGAAGCTCCAGCACAGGAGGTTGGTGCTGAGGCTTTGGGCAGTGACATTGTGTAAGAGCTGTGCAGTTTGTAAGAAGGTTTGAAACTTTAACCCAGTGACTTAACCCTCCTGGCGTGAATTTGATCCTCCAGTGAATCAGCTCGGCAAAACCCTGCCAGTTCTGATTTCAGCAACATCTCTCTCTGTTTCGACCACTTGCAAACCTAAGAGTCATCTACCCTTCACAGAGACCCACAAACACAGTAATACTTCCCCGTACACACAAACAGCTGTAGCTGCACCCAGATGCTTTAAATCAGCACTTTTTGGACTGGCTCTGTTTGTATAAAACTGACAGGCCACTTCCTGTGTCCTAAACATCATCACAAAGACATGCACTGAAAGCAGGGCAGGGAGAAAACTGCCATTTCAGCGCGCAAACATCTCTGTCCTCTGTGTTGGAAAAAGTTTGGCTCATTGTTGACATACGCTGCTGCTTCACATTGCTCAAATCCAGATGCAGAGCTCCACTTCTGACTCTGGATGATTGTTTATGGAAAGCCATATATTTTCCAAGATTGCACCATTCTAAGAAAATATAACTCATCAGGCTGCAAATTGTCAAACAACAGCTTTTGCATATACACAAAACCAAAGTGTTAATTTTTTCTGAGACAGTATCGAAGCTGGGGTATTTTCAAAAAGGAGTGATTTCATTTTTCATTTATTAGAGCAAAGTAATAACACTTAGACATTCTTTCCATGAGAATAACACATGAGAGATTCTAACGATTGGCATTCCCCTTTTCTTCGTAATTAGGTCAGCATAACATTATTTCCTGTTACGGAAAATCAAATTATTACTTTGATTCAGGAGAAAACTGCAAGGGACAGCAGACAGAGCAGCCTTCTCTGTGTTCGAAGGCCGTATTGTATGTCTGTCACTAATGGCTCAGGAATGTCAAATTAGTCAGGGGCTGCATGCATGACGCTGTGAACATTAAAATACTTTGAGGGGACCAATATGATATTACACAAACAGTGAAAAAGAAAGGTGACAGCTCCAGTGATCTCATTGCCTCAAAGGTATAGAGTGATAGACTGCCTCCTACTCACTGCAAACCAGAACTATGCCCCCCTAGCAAGATGTAAGAGTTCAATTTCAAAACAGCCAAAACACAGAAGATATAACAGTCTGTTTAGTGGCATTGTTTTGTCTAAATTTGCGGAGGTGGAGTTAAGATATCCCAAGGAGAAAATGGAATATTATCTACCTCTATAGCTTCACCCGACATGTGATGTGTCTTCTTTCTCCTTAACTCTGCTGTTGCTTCTGTGTGCGTACCAAATGTGTCACCGTCGGCAGTTCAAGGGGAGTTCAGTCCCCTGTGGCCCCGCTTCTCCGTCTTGACTCACCGCCTGTGTAGGTGTGCAGCAACGAAATGACTCTCTCACTACAGGCTGGCAGAACTATGGAAAAAAAAAAATCCCCCTTGATCAAAGTGAACTTCTTTATTCAGGAGGTGTGTGTTCGAATGTGTGTGCACATGTGTGTGTGTGTGTGTGTGTAGTCTTTTGGGTGCTGTTTACATTGGGCAAGCTAAGTCATGCAATCTGATCTCAGGCTTTTTGAGTGCCTCCTTAGCCCCCCTCCCCACTCCTCCTCCTCCTCCTCCTCCTCCACACAGACACACGCATCCACCTCTCATCACTAAGAGCTATTGGAGGAAACACTTTGTTACCTCACCAAGACACGCTGGCGTCAGTGTGTGTGGGTCAGGAGGCCAGTTGGGATTGGAAACACATTGCTGCCATATGTGCACATATTGTTCACCCTCAGCTGGACCTAGAAGCACCGACGTCCTCCCAAGTTCATGCAACGTAATAAGTGAGTTTAACCATGACTGAGCAGATAGCTGCACAGTCTGAGTGGATCTGTGTTGGTCATGAGGTCTGTGTTTGAATGCTGCCTATCTGGGGTGTATTTGTTGGGCTTGAGCCTGGTTTCCTGCTTCCATCTGTGCCTGTATGCACGCTGACAGCCTGGCAGGTGTGTGCAGGTGTTCCTCTTATCACTCAGCATCACACAAACCACCTCTCGCCTGCTCCCCCTAACATACACACCAACCCATACAACAACGCACCGCTCTATCTTCCCATTCAGAAACTGCCATGTCTGTCCTGATGATCTCATTTCTATGTAAATACAATGCCTGCTGAAATACTACTGAACATTGAGAGCACAGACACAAGCTGCTTCTTTTAAAACAAATATTTTATTTACAAGTGGAAGAAAAAAATACACAACCTTAAAAAGAAGGCAAAGAATTACAATTACAAAGCATGTTCTTCGACAAATTATTTCATAAAAACTGTAGGTCAAAACTGTAAAATGACAATATTGGTGAAAGCAATTTGGGTTTTTGGTCAAGCTCAACTGGTCATTTCATGTCCTGTAACACATCCAATGTCTGTCGAAAGAGTTCATGAAGGGGGGGTGAGGGGAGGCAAGCAGGGCGTGGGGTGTGGGGTGTCACCTGTCGTCTCTCAACGCCCTGCCTCCACAGAGCACCATACACAGACAGCTGTCTACACACACACACACACACACACACACACACACACACACACACACACACACACACACACACACACACACACACACACACACACACACACACACACACACACACACACACACACACACACACACACACACACACACGCGTCATGTATGTATAGTATGGTGAGGAATGACATCCATGCATACACGCCAACGCACCCAAGCAGCTGCAGCATGGCAAGAGTCCCGGACCAGCCGGCACCAATGGAGTTTCCTGGGAATTAACTGCATGTCCAGCTGCCCTCAAATCACACACACAGACATACATACATACACAGTTGACAGGATGCAACAAAAATGTGCTGCATATACCAATATGACATCAAATCTGATAAACCCACAGAATCCTGAAATTAAGGCACTTAAGTCCTTTCATAAAAGTAGAACTGCAAGTCGAGTTGGCATCAATCTCCCAGTGTCTTCTGGGTGTATTGGCTCCAATCACGTGGGAACATATCCAACCAGCAGCTTCGACTGAGTTATTAGATCAGTCCAGGGAATGTTGGGTCTACGAGGCGGGACAGCATCCCGAGGCGTTGTGTTTGTGCAGAAGGGACATGCGGCTGAAGGTGCGCGAGCAGGAGCCACACTGGTACTTCTTCACTTCGGAGTGGGTCTGCAGGTGGGCACGCAGATTGGAGCGATCAGCAAAGGCCCGGTTACAGTGTTGACAAGCAAAGGGGCGCTCACCTGGTTGGAAGAAGAAAACTGTTAGAGCCAGCAAAGCACTTTCCGCATTAACGAGGCCAAAAGGTTTGTCCTCTAGTCATTGTTTTTCAAATGACTGACAGATAACAAACCAAAGAGCAGGAACACACTTATTTAATTTAATGAGATTAGATTGTGCCGTGCTAAGCAATAACATTTTCTCACACATCAGGAGACATCAATGAGCACAAGGTGCAACCAGTTGTTACATTAACAAGCCTACACAGCCTGGAAATCAATACTCTTGACATAACAATATGAAAAGCTGCTCTTACCCGTGTGTGTACGAATGTGTCCTCTGAGCAGCCACGGCCTGGAGAAGGCCTTGCCGCAGGTGGGGCACACGCAGGGCAGAGTGTGTGAGCGGATGTGCATCTTCAGGGCCCCCAGGCTGGTGTACTCCTTAGGGCAGTGTTTGCAGTGGAAGGCTGGGCGTGCCGGGACCTCTGTGGGCAGGGAGGGGGCCTGCTGCAGTGGGACGCAGGTGGACAGCTGATGGTGAGACATCTGATGTTGGGACAGGGCTGAGAGCCTGGTGTAGCGCTTGGTGCAGTGCAGACAGTGGTAGATGTGCTGGATGGCATCAGGGCTGGGGGGGTCTGAAGTACGTCCACTTTCCTCCTCTTCCTCGCCACTGCTGCTGGAGGGAGAGCTGCTGAGGTCCAGGGGGCCCAGTGGTGAAGCGGGTAGATGCCCTGGGGTGATCCCTGGGGTGATCCCTGGGGTGATCCCTGGGGTGATCCCTGGGGTGATCCCTGGGGTGATCCCTGGGGTGATCCCTGGGGTGATCCCTGGGGTGATCCCTGCGGTGATCCGGGAGAGCAGTGCAGGCAGGGTGTCCAGGCAGCTGAATAATAACGTGGTGGGATGGCAGGTCAATGCACAGCTGTTGTTCTGTGTTGGTAGTTCAGCCCGTGGAAAGCTTTCAGGGACAAAAGCTGGTAAAAGAGAGGAAATTAAGTTCACTTAAATGAACAAATAATCTAATAAAGCACTAAACTTGTTTTCATTCCTGGTGTCATGTCACACCTTGCATTCATCACAGCACTGATCATGTAGCTTTCTCATCAACTAGTTTTACAGAACAGAAACACATCAGCATGTTTTGCACCCAGGATTCTATCTGACATAGTATCTGCCACGCAGATCTGTTTTGTGCCTGCAGGTAACAAGAGCTCTGGACTGTGATTTACTGTCAAACACAATCACAGATGCATCAAACGTAGCCAATGAAAAAAATATGAAACTTACCTCGTTGGCTCTCCAAATGGCTCTCCCTGTAATACAGCTTCTTGTTGGAAAAATACTTCTTGACAAGAAATGACCGAGGCATGATGAGTTCAGGCTTCTCCGATGAATTAAAACAAAATAAAGTCCACGAAGGGGGAAAACGCTTGCGTTGATTCACAGGACCAGTACCAGCGGTGAATGTATCGAGTGGTCCCAAAGTTTCCTCTTCATATAGTAACCAGCGGGGTGGGTGGGCAGGTCTCCGCCCAAAGACACACCCCGTGCGTCCGGGCGCCACAAGCTCCATTCACAGCAGGTGCCCAATGTGCCAAAAGCTGCGACAAAGCGCAGATCTAATTGTGCATTTCACGGCTCTAATGGGTCGCACTTAAACTACAGGCACCTCTTATTGTCTTTAAAACGTGAATGGCTGAGTATTCAATTCAATTTTAAATACGTAGCCGGCATGAGCACATCAATGCGTTTCATTGTGAAGAAGAACAGTTCAGGGCATTGAATGTGTTGCGGACACACTAATAAGATCGAGTAAAATCACGGGATTTATGAACAACTTTCCACACTTCGCCGTCCGTTCACTTGCAAAATGTAGCCTGTCAAATAAGCTGGAGCGTCCTCTGTCGGCCCAAAAATGTTGTGATCACTGACTACAAAGCCAAAGCCTGTAATGTTTTAGAAAGTGCGGCAAATACCGGTCAAAAGTTGAGTTAAAAGACAAATTCTCTTGTCTGATATTTATAAAGTAGCCTACATTTTCTGAACAGGTTTACTGCTTGGTTTTTGTGCTTATTACAATAGTTTAAGAGCAGACACTCCGATGAAAAGACTTTTTTGAGAAGTTATAGGACACAGACGCTCCGTTGTCTTTGCTCCTCTCGGGACAAACCACTTTAGTTCAGCGCAGCTCTCCTCTCTCTGCGGGGAACAAGTCCGTTTCAATAAAAGCGGCACTGTCATGCCCACAGCATGATATGAGGTAAAATTAACCCTGCTCACAGGATCAATATGAAGACGTAGACCCAAGACCTATTGAACTGTTTGCCTCTAGGTGCCATGACATGCAGTTACCCAGGATAATGGCCCGAGAGGAACAATGCGTCCTACAAAGTTTTATCCTTTTTCTTTAAGTGCTAAAATGTGTGTGCGCGGGATTATAAATGGTGGTGCAATCCAAAATCAAGTGTTTACGCCTGTTATATTTACGATTAAGAATAAGAACAAGGGCTACCCGAATTTGTTGAAAAGAAATTGATTATTGTGAACTTTCATCCCGTTCATCACAGTTTGAACATGGATGTTTGTACCTTTTACTTTTATCTTGTCCTCTTCAGTCATCTAATTTTCTTATCATTTTACGATCACAAATATAGTTTTTTTTATATTTACTTTTTTGTAAAGCGTTTAGCATTGCATGTATGCATGAATCGTGTTATCGAAACAAAGTTTGATATGCATTACTGTATTAGTATCATTATTTGCCATTTGTGTTGTTATTGTCATATGTATGTGGCAACCTTACATTACTAAGTTGTGTATTTTATGCATCAATGGATCTTTGAGTCTGAAACTCAGGTCCCAGGAACCAGACAGAATGTCACCGTCTTCAATGGTCCTATTTAGCATTGCAAAGAGAGTCAGATGGTGCTCCGTGCAGCCTGAGTGGTGAGTGATTGGGAATATGCACCTGTCTAGGCGCCGTTGTCACGGCATGCCCCAAAAGTTCACACGTTGTTAGAGTCCTTGTTGACGCCGACGCCACGTAGACTGGGGTGGGTCACGAGGGCAGGAGAGCACTAAAAACAAAAAGACACGTGAAAGTAATCTGACTTGTAGCTCTGCTGCTGAGGATGACTCTGACTGAGCAAATGGGGTTTAAAAGCCTATCTAACAGATATAAAGTAGATCAATGCAAAAATGATTAGCGATATGAGGAGTGTGGTGATTATTCATTAGTCTTTTTCTACCTCTCATCTTCCAACATAAATCACACACATTATGACAACATGAAGCATCCACCTGAGCTCTGTCTGTCTCACACACACACACACACACACACACACACACACACACACACACACACACACACACACACACACACACACACACACACACACACACACACACACACACACAGTGTAAGAGGCTGTAAGAGTGAAAACAGCTGATTACACACTACTGAATTTGCTCTTTCGAGTAGAGCAGTTTGTCTGTAGGGTTGACTGCAGACAATTTGTGTTACAACAGGGTTGTGGTGACCTCGTGACACATTGAGGACATGAAAAGTTCTCTGCTTGGAAACAGATGTTTTCTCCTCTCTGGCTTCAGGCATGAACCAGCCAGTGTTCCCACCGAGGTTTATGCTGTATGCTCAAACCTCTTGAAAATAATGTCAAAGACAAATCTTCATTCAGTCTCCCCTCAGTTTTTGTCCAAAAATACTTCAACAAGTCAGACCATCCCGCCAAAGGGAATGAAGATCACATTGACAAGAATTATGAATGTCTTTAAAAAAAAAAAAAATACAATTTTTTATTTTTTTTTTTTTTTTTTTTTTTAAGTTTGTATTGAAACATTTAAGGACCAGATTGCAGTTTTTACAGCCTTCTTTTCTATTCAAGCTTGAATGAAAATGTGTCTCATGTTGCCTGTTGCACAGTAAAGTCTTGCTTTTTGTTGTATAAAGTCAGTCAAAAAGGATTTTAATATACATTCATCAGCTTGTAATAGATATTCCAAATATATTAATTTAAGCCAAAACCATGCACAAATAATAACAAAACTGGGTGCACAGTTCATGATAATGTATCTAATCTAAACAAAACTCCAAATGACAGACTATTGTCTGCTGTTAATAATGTTTCTCTTTTCTATTTCCAAGTTTGTTAACCTGGATGTACAATGTTAGTTTTTGACAAATTTTGATATTTGCCCCTGCAATGTGGTGGTCCACTGCAGCTAAACTATTACAAAACTACAATGGATAATGTGGTTCCTCCAGAACCTATAACTAATGCTTTAAAGAAAACTGTTCTGTAAAGGGCAGCCAATCAGAGGAATAATCTACCATAATTTATCAGACGATAAGATTACTCCAAAAAGAAAAACTGAAATTACTTCTAAAAGGTCACACACACATTTAAAGCCATTCTAGGCTTTACAGTTTAATATGAGCATGGAAACATTTTGTTCAATTAAGTTTTTCTGCATTAGTCTGCATTAGAGGAGTAAGAACTTTACCTGACCTCTGTGGACTGCTCCTCATCTATTTTTGAGGTTAGTGCCTCTAGGATGTATGCAGACTGCGCCCACACAATAATTCATACAACTATTTTGAAATACCACAATTTGGGTAGATCTAACTCCGATCAAACATTATAAATTGAAAACCTAAAGAAATATTTCACGCAGGATTGTTTTTTGTTTTTTTATGTTAACACTTGACAGAAAATCTTCCCTTCTGCTGTCATACAGAAACATTATTATTATTATTATTTACTGATGTAACTGGGGCATCATTGATGTGTCAAGTCAGTGACTTCTATAAAATAATTCCTGTATATATTTTATAATATACCTGACCTGATGGGTTGTTGACTGAATTCCTTCGTCATGTGTTTGAAAGAAACCAACTCCCAAACAGTACTGTGATTTTACACACATTTCTGCTCAAGTGAGAAGGACACAAGTGTCACTTAAAGCCTGAAAGCCGCTGATGGCCCATGATCAACCAGACGGATTGTTAGCCTTCAGTCCATTCAGAGGACAGGTAGGAGCCATTTGAGCACATTTACATTTGTGGCTTTTTTCCAAACTGACCAAACAGGAAAAAGACCTTGAATGAAGTTTCTTTTGTTCTTGTGATGATTCAAAGGATGTCTCCCAAATGTGCTGCTACTTTAATCAGAAAGAAAACAGGTTGGTCGGCACTATCAGGTCTGTTGTCTACATGGAAATTCCCACTTTGGTGTGTAGCCTGCCTGTCAGAGGTGTTTAGACATTAACCAAGTCATCAATTGTAATCTGTCTAAATTACAGTTCATTTTATTGTCAAATGTCTTGGTTATATCTTCACCTCACCCACATAATTTTTTTTTAGCAATATAAACAAGCTTTTATCGTGCACAAACTGCTTCATTTTGTTTCACTGCTGCATGTTTGTTTGTTTGTATGTGTAGACTGGAGTGTGTGTGAGTGTTGCCCTACAGTTCAGGGGTCCTTAAACTCACCAGGAGGGAGATAAGATTATCCAGAGGAATGTAGAGCTGGTCATATGGACACACACTCACACACGCTCTGGTTAGTTGATGAGGCGATTGAAGCTCTTACAGCAGACCGGATATTTTTCAGTAAAGTATTCAGCCCAGTAAATTACAGAGCAGTGTTTTGACAGTGGGTCTTACAATGGTAAAGCAAACAGCACTGAGGATGTGGGAGGCTGTGTGCAGAGAAACACGAGCGGAATCTGCCCTAAAAAAATCTTGAATTTGTTTCCCTTAACTAAATATCTCTTTGTTTCAAAAAAGAAAAAATGAATCGAAGCAAGAAAAACGAATCTGTCACCAAAAATCAAAGGTGAAACATTCATGTATGACAAAACTTTTAAGAATTTGAAGAGGAAAGAAGCCAAGCACTGTACTTAAATATAATTGTGAAGAACCTCACTGTACTTTACTTTGGTATCTCTATTTAATGCTACTTCAGGTTTCTACTTTCCTACATTTTAGATGTAAATATTGTACTTTTTACTGTACATTTATTTGAAAGCTATTGTTACTCTGAAGATAACCTAACCATTGAAACTTCAGGCTACAGAGCAGTCAAAAGAAGTTAAGATTAGCTTGGTTCTGGTGACCTTTAGCAGTCGGAGCTTTAAATTCCTACTGCTGATAACACTTCTGTACTTTTACTTTGGAAAGATTTTCAATGCAGGACATTGTTTTTATTTTATCTTCCGATGTTGTGCTAATGCTTTGAGCACCTGGATGATTTCCCCACTGGTTTGGCCTTCATTAAACACCTAAAATGATTATCAGATTGAAAAAAAAAAAAAAAACTTGTCATCATCTCAGGTGTGTCACTTCAAGCATAAAAATAAGATGCATTGTTTTTGAGCTGTCGTACTAAAAACGTTTTCCTTTAGGTTTGGTGTATTTTCCTTACGTTCCTATAAATGATGTCGAAATATTAATAATATTAATGTCAGCCACCATAAGAGCATTGTTCCTTCGCAAATAGCATTTTGACACGTGACCTGAAGCAAGGTGAGGAAACTGGCAGAAGCCTGAAGAGGCCAAATCCTGAGTACCCAAATTATTAGTTTAATTTACTGCAAAATTATTTAATATTTCAACAGCAACAGTCTCATAAATTATGACAATGTATGAAAAGTATAGACACAATTGCAAGAAACTGCAATTACCAACAAAGAAACAGAGTGGCAAGAGGACATATATAACTCCACTTTGCTACATTGTGAATTGAATATAGTTCCTTTCAAAGTTATTGTTTGTCAGGATGTGTGCAACAGACTCAAATACCACAATAGAAATATCTGAGTTAAGACAGACTAAGAGTATCTTTTTTGAATATTTTCAAGGCTCAAAGTTGTTGAAATAAACCAGTAAACAAATATGATGTGATAATTTATTTTTCCTTTTTTAATGCAAGTATTGATGCTGTGGAACAAAAGATAATCAGTTGTTCACAATTCAACACTGAAATGCAGTAAAATGCGGTTCCTATTTTCATTTCATCTTGACAAATGTGTGTTCTGCACAAGCATATTAAACTATTGATCAAATGGACATGCAGTTTTTTATACACCCGTCACCACCAGATAATTATTAACACCCGATTATATTTTGTCACAGTTCCATTATTGCATGACGGCCTGAACAAACATTCAACCAGACAACTGACTGAGTTATGAACAAACACTCGCATATCTCACTCAGATGGAAACCTTTTCTATTTTTACGCGAAGCGGTGAAAGTCAGTGTTAGGTCACAACACAGTGTGGAAGTTTAAGATTCTGTCTTAACCTCATCTATACATTTTCTATCACTGACAGACATACTAATGCCCATAACCATCTACAGATGCTAGCAAAAACAGAATTTTCCAAGATGAATGTGTGTGTGTTTTTGTGTGTCTCTGCTTTAACCTTATCTGGACAACAGGCAGACACCACAATCCAACCACAGTCATCCTTTGATGTAATATATGGTACCATTAAAGGTCAACTCATGGTCAGTTGTTTATTTTCTTGTAAAGGCCAAATGAGAAAACATCTTGGATGCACAAAAAAACTGTTGACATATTTTTTTAATAGCATCTTATGAACTAGGATAAGCTTTTTCTTGTATTTTATTTTTCTCTTAGTCTTTTACACTTGCGTGCCTTTTAATATTTCCTTGTGATTATATGTCATCCCGCACTTAATATACTTGTTGAAGTGCTATAGGCAGGCGGTCTCTGAGGACCTACGCTGAGCAGGAGGGCTGGGCACCTGGTGATCTCCGTGGACCGACGCAGGGCAGCGGGCAGGGTCGACTGTGTGGTTTCCCGTGGACCGACAAAGGATTGCAAAGACTCGTCGACTGGTGATCTCAGAGAAAGAACGCAAGACGGCTTCTGCTTCCCAGGTGATCTCCGTGGATCGACACTGGACAGCAGGTAAGTACCACAAGGTATCAGGCTGGCAGGCGCACTGGCAGGCAGGGGTCAGAACCGAGAATTCAGGAAAAAAAAAAATGCAGTGTGGCACCAGGTGATCTGACGGAACGGACTGATGCAGGTGGAGTGCAGGACGGGGGTTGATATACTGCCAGGTGGGGATTACTGGAATGAGCCACAGCTCTGCCAGCTCTGCCTCTGAGGCGCAGTGGTGGGAGGTGTCTGGAGGCGGGCAGTGGAATGAATCCACACCCTCCAGACACAGATCAAAACACAGTGCATGACAGACAAAAACGATCAGGCGAAGAGACAGGAACACGAGGAAAAGGGTGATCGGGGAGAACAGAGGGAAAAAAACACAAAGGGACAGACAGAGATCCTGACATCATGTTTAATTTCCAGCACCATGTTTTGTACAGTGTCACAAGACTCAACCTTTAAGAAGGTTTTTGTGCTTTTATATAATTAACTATACAATTAGGTTCCATATTATTTAATTGAAACTGTTATTTTGAAACCCTGTTTAAATATATTTCAGTATTACGAAATATAAATACTAGGTTAGGTTAGGTAGGTAGGTTAGGTAGTTACTTTATTAATCCCCAAGGGGAATTTTTTTTCGCTACAGCAGCATACAGGAAAGCAATAAAATAATAATAAAATAATAAAAAGCAATAAAATAACAGTAAAAAATATTAAATATAAAATGCACAGTATATACAGTACAGTATATATAAATATATATATATATATATATATATATATATATATATATAGTTTATATACAAACAACTAAGAAACACAGACAACATATATATATATATGTATATATATATATATATATATATATAGTACAGTATATATATATATATATATTATTTACAAACAAACCAAGAAACACAGACAACAATGTTATTGTTGTGTGATGGATTTTGCCAGAGGTGAGTTGTTGTACAGTCTTATTGCAGTGAGCAAGAATGATCTCCTGTATCTGTCCTTGTGACAGCGGAGCTGGAGGAGTCTTTTGGAGAAATTGTCCCTGCAGCAGGTGGTGGAGAGGGTGGTCAGGATTATCCAATATGGATAATAGTTTGTTCAGCGTCCTCCTCTCCACCATCTTTTCCAGGCTGTCCAGTTTGTAGCCGATCTTAACCAGTTTGTTAAGTCTGTTGGTGTCGCCGGCTCCAATGCTGCTCTCCCAGCAGACCACAGCGAAGTACAATGCACTGGCCACAACAGGCTGGTAGAACATCTCCAACATCTTGCTGCACACATTGAAGGATCGAAGTTTCCTCAAGAAAAAGTGTCGATGGAGGAAGAGCCCTTTGAGGTTGAGGGCTCAACCTCTATGCAGCTCCCCAGGGGGGGCAGAGGGGAGAGGGGGGGGAGGCAGCAGAGGTGTTTGGGAGGTGTGAGGTGTGGAGGAGACAGATGAGGGTGGTGAACTAAACCTGTTGAAGAAACAGTTTGGCTCATTGGCCCTCACCAGGGAGCCTCCTGGTTGTCTCTCTCTCCCCTTATTTAACACATGACTGTGTTACTTCTGAGATTCTTAAATCCTTATTCTTTCCACAGGTCACTCAGCAATCCAAATAGTGTTAAATAAACATGTCATCAGATGGTATAACTTAACTGTGGCTACTTTAAGGCTCATAATGAAGGGAACTACTTTCAGGTGTCTGCCAAGATCAACTTGGATCAACAAAGGAAGAAACTGAAGCGGCGCCATCCGCTGTTCAAGGAGTGAACTGATCTACAGAAGTTACTATTCTCAGACTAACCGCAAGGGGGCGACCAAAGACCAATAATGTTGCAGGAGTTTAAAGGTCAGTGGTTGCACCAGAGGTCAGACAGTAAAGGTGAAAACATTACCATTATTTAGAAGACCCAAATATCAGTATCACTACAGCTGGAGCGAATCCCTTAACCCGACACAGGCCGGTATCCAAAGACAGTCATCATGAACACAATTAAAGAGACTACTCACTTAGGAATGTGTGTGCGCTTCGCCAAATGCAGAATGTGGAAAGGTCACCAATGTTGTTGTTTTTTGTGATCCAGCTGATCCATATCAACTTGTTATGTGTGTTGACTCAGCGACCAAACCCCAATATTGAACACTACAATCATTTTTATTGACTTGGTTACAGACAATGAAGAATTGTGGAGATTTACCCAAACACTTAACTGTGAGTAAAACATCTTTGACCCCTGATATTTAAACTTTGGGGCCTTTTGGGTCAGACGGTGCAGGCATGAATATAATTTTCTGAACATGCTTGTTCCTTGTACCTCTTGTAAACCATCGTCACTGCAGAGTTCTTTATGTGTCTTAAAATGAAAACTGGGACACTTTTAGTGCTTTAGGCGGCTGGAGCTTCAGACAGGAGTGACTGATGCGTCTCCTATTTTTTCCACCTTCAGGAATGTTAGCTTGATACCTGGATAATGTTGATGTGATCATTATGTAAAGGTGGATTTTAAAAGAAATTTTGAGGTCATAGTGTGCAGACATGTAGTATGTGAGTTAAGCAGTTACACATTTCTGAATGGTTCATGTGAAGGTCTGACCCTCAGAGTGGTCTTGTTTCGTACCAGATAATGTGTCCTGCTGGACAACCAAACTCGACGAACTTACTAAAAGCAGATGACATTAATTTGTCAGCCATATTATTTTATTTCTGGCGTAGGACTGACTGACTGTGTGTGTGTGTGTGTGTGTGTGTGTGTGTGTGTGTGTGTGTGTGTGTGTGTGTGTGTGTGTGTGTGTGTGTGTGTGTGTGTTCTGATTCTTATACCTTTTTCACCAATTCCTAAATGAGCGTCGCCCTCAGGCTTTCTGTCGGTCTTCTCATTCCTTCCTCTGACAGCAGGCTGAGGCAACAAAGGTCTTATTTAAACATCTTCACTGTGTACTAAGTTTTCCTGGCTTTCATCTGGATGCTAAAAGTGAACACAAAAAACAAGTTTATGTTTTAGAAAAAATAATTTGAATGGAATTCAGTTCACTTCACTCAATACATAATAACATGTGTTTCACCTGTAATAAAATCCCATACTTAGTAAGGGATTATATTAAAATAGCTCAGACAAATGTCTCTGGTGTCCTGGATCAGAATAGTTGTATGCTATGTAAAAAATTTGGTTAGGTCCGATTCATGTTCGAGCACTAAAAGATATAAATGAGCATGGGACACAGCTTAATACAATGTACGAGATCCAGTGTGGTTATTATTTGTTTTAATGTGCACAACCCACTGCATTGAAATGAACTGGTTGACCACACAGACATTTGTAGATATGATGAAAAGGCATGCTGTCAGTAAACAGCAGAAAACCAAAACAACCTACAATAAACCTAAAAATAAAAAGCTTAACGTGTTTTCGGAGGAACATTTTGCAGGTCTGTTCACTGAGTGTGCTGACTCCGCACACAGAAATGTAAATAACACTCACACAGATGCTGTGGCTCCTGGATGCACTCATCCTTCAGACAGTTTACAAACTACATACAAATCGAGACTAAGCAATAGATGTTTTACCAAAGACATGTGGAGTCACAGTAAGAAAAGCGTAAAAAGTTACAGATGTAAAGTAATTCACTTCTGTGGTGTTGTACAGTACATGCTGGCTCACTGTCAGTTCTTATTGGGACTCTTGACAGAGCGTCATTGATATTTATTTAATGATAACCTTTTTTTTTTTAATGATAACCTTTTCTAAAAAAAATCAAACAAAAAGAAAACTGAACTATATGTATTATGAGGCCTCCCAGGAACATAACGTGTCTGTTATGCTGTTGAACTTTTGGATCCTGATGACCCCATGGTGGTACTGGGTGATGGATCTAAACATAGACTGCCTAAAGTTTTTACTTAGTACTGTATATCAAGTTATATAATAAAGTAAAAAATACCCATCCAAACATCATCTCAGCACAACATGTAAACATTTGATGACAAAGGTTTGACTGCGCACTGTATAGCAAAATAAAGGAAGCAAGTGACCGTAGATTATTTGATACATGTATCTAAGTTTATAAATTCAAATATAGCACAATGTTGGCTTTATATTGACAAAAAAATGGACCAATGTAATAGTGCACCGCAATAACTTATATACACGTAAGTATATATTCACGTTTTCTGATGGCCTATACACATAGATATAGAGCTTCCTAATTACCATACCTATTTTATTTTCTGTATTATGGGCTACATTTACTTGACAATGTTTCCTTTCAAGTTTTTTCCTGAATTATAAATTTTGTGATGCTTCTTAAAAAAAATGTTAAATATACTTTCCCTTTTTTTATATTATAACTGCACAATTGGCAAAAAAAAAAGTCAACAAAAGGAAACTTTGATTTCCACTAACATGTATGTTTACAGAATAGATGTTGAAGAAATAAGATTGTCTCTGAGATTAAAGTCCAGTGCTGCTCACTTAGCATGGAGGTAGGCTACAGTGAGCCTGTTTAACGTGTAGTACGACCTTCGTAAAAAAAAATTAATAAAATAAGAATTTTCAAATGAAAATATGAGCGTTTATCTGTGTGAGACATATGAGTAGACACCACAATGGGCTTGTAAATAAAAGAAATCACACAAAAAAGAGTGGAGATGCCGGGGATTGAACCCGGGGCCTCATACATGCAAAGCATGCGCTCTACCACTGAGCTACATCCCCTACTGGTGGCCTGATGCAGAAAAGCAACAATTTAGTGTGAACAAACTGTGAAAGGCGATGACGTCGAGCAGGTTTATTTTTGTTTTGCGTGTGGCCAAGTTATGTAATTTGACTTCACACCTTTAGCCTGGTCTCAACCCTTAACCCAGCTGCGTGTATTTTTTTTTTCTCAGTGCATGTCAGTTGCATATTTTTTTTAATGTGTTAAAAGCAAAAACAATTGTCCCAAAGTGCTCCATCTGGTTTGGTAAACACAAAAGCTGAATTGACGTCAGGATGGATGAATGGAAAAGAAACTGTTATTTGTAGCTCTGTTTTTAATTTTTTTATTTAATCCTTTCTTGGTGCTATTTTTAGCCTGCAGGTCATGTTTTGGTTTCAGTCAGGGGACACATCTGAGAAAGGGCCTCCTCCTCTTCCCACACTAACAGCAACGCAAATAAAAAACTGATGGGGATGAGGACTAATGTCTAAAGAAAGGCAGAGACATAAACCTTCAACACAATATCTCTGAGATAGACAGAGTCAGACACAAGTGGCTGAAATTCAGTGTTTTCTCATCACCCACTGTACCCTAATCCTTTGGGGAATTTAAAATAGCTCCCCTCATTAGGTTTCATAATATCTTCCAGGGGAGCGTGAATGAGGGGCTGTCTTCCCCCTCTGGAGAGCACAGCCTGTCCTCACTCTTGCTGTGTTTATCAGCACACCCTCGCCAAGGACACCACTTCCAGGCCCTGTTTGCTCCGGCCTTGTAGGGACAGACCCATGGGATGCAGGCATGGCATGAGGACTTTGGGAGGGCTGAAGAATGGAGGAGAGAGGGTGAGAGACAAATGCCTTCCCTGTGACCGTCTGCAGACTTAAATGCATGGGCCTGCAGAGGGGTCTCCCAAGAGGAAGGGGAGGGGGGAAGGGGGACACTGGCGGATATCAGCTGTTGCTGTATTTATTGTGTGAATTTGGATTGGTGACAGAGGTCTGCCATGTGGAGACTGTGCTGCGTCATATGGAATAGTAGGCACTTTATGTTCTGGGGGGGTTATGTGGGGACTGTAGGGTGCTGCATGTACAGACAGCCTGCATGCAATATGAGACGCAGGAAAGAATTCTTTATCTGAGGCCACTGACCTCCAGAGGTTACAGTGGACTGTATCAAAGGGAATGGCTCCGACTTCGGTATGGCGTTTCAAATATATTTGTACAAGGGGTCTAAGCATTAAAGTTGATACATCCATTGCTTTCTTAGTTTTCCCTCTGCCCTTGTGCACAATGAAGGCCAATATTAGAGAAAGTATTCAAATCACTGACAAACTCCTTTTCAAACTAAAAGTAAAAGAAAAATACAGAGTTTATCAAGTCCTACCAGCAAAATATTCTCAAACTATTGATGGAAAAGCATCCATTTTGCGGAAATGTGTGTATAATCATTGTACCATAATTATATCATTAAACACAATTTACTGCCATGGCTGGTCAACCTTTAATAGTTTAATCATTTATATTGATAAATATCTATAAATACAGTAAAAAGTATTGTATTTCCCCCTGAAATATAAAGAAATACAAAAATTAAGCAATGGAAATACAAGTATCTCTAAATAGTACTCAGTTTGTACTCATGTACAAAGACAAGCAGACTTTTCACATCTTATTTCCATCTTCCCTGATGACATTTATACATCTTAAAATCTTGCGTGTTCTTATTTGTCTTATTGTGAATTTTGCTTGAGAGCCAGTGTGGATTTTGGAGACTGATGAGAGCCATAAAGCAACTGTTTGACATTTTGGGAATAAGTCTTAACACTCTTTCTTGCAGAGTCACGTGCATGAGGTGACCACTCTCATAACAGTTCATTAACAATGGAGCAAGAGCTTAAAGACTGGAAACAGCGGGGAAACAGCAAGATTAGCTCTAATCAGAGTTCAAAAATACTTGTGGTCAATTTCAATCTCTTTGTGGTCATTCTGCATCACTTTGTGTCCAATTTGTGGGCATGTTGTGTGTCCTTGTGGACATTTTGTTTCGATTTGTGGCTATTTTGAATCTTCTTACGGTCGTTTAATTAACATTCTATCAAAAAATGTGACCGATCACTTCAAACTCAGGTAGTGCTGCTCCCTTTGGCCCTTGGGCCAGTGCCCAGTAGACCACTGCAGTAATCCAAAATAGCAAATAAGTTTATTTCCCAAAATATCTGTCATTGCTTTCACATAGTCATCCCACCCCTTGTAATGTATTTCACTACAGTTGGCACTGAAAGGTACTGGTAACACCGTGAGCTGGTCTGACATGGTATCTCCAGGAGCTGCTGTCTTATCATCAGCCTGCAGCTAGCTATGCAGGGGCAAAGAGGCCTGAGAGGAGAGAGACGCACCAAAACTAAAACCTACAGAACACAGAAAAAGAGGGTGAACGGGGTCTACAGTCTACAGTCAGAGCAATATGGTTAAAACAAAAAACATGATGCTTCTGTGAACTCTGGGTGTTAAAAGTGTCACATCAGGATCGTTGATTTACGGTCTGTTCAGAGCATCAAAAAACAACAAAGTCTGAGTCAAATGAGTCAACCTGACCACCGCCGCACCTCCGTCTGTCACCTCGGGCAAAATATGTGTGTTCACAAGGCAAGGTTTGATTGGCTGGGGTCCCTCTGTTGGAGGGCAGGCTTGCTGTTAAATAAGAGCTTTATGTTACATTCATGAATGTGAATAACGAGGTAGAGAGAGGGAGAGGGAGAGGGAGGGAGGGAGACACTGCTATGAGCTTTCACCTATTTCTCCAAGCAGCTTGGGAAACTGTGGGAATCCTGTGAAGCCAGGAAACTTTAGTGAAAGCTTCAGCATGGATAAAGAAATGGGGAGGGGGGGGGGAGAGGCAGACAATGGAAAACCATAACCTTTTCTCTTTGTGTGTTTGAGCAGTGTACTTAAGCCCCAATTGTTTGTGAGTGATGTGGTTGTGTTTATATTCTTTACAGAATAATTGCTACAAATATCTTGAGGTATATCTATTGTACGTCATTGCTACTGACATGGCAGTACATGCCACAATGACATGACCCAACAAGTTCCACCGGGCCTAGGATTTTGATTTGTTTGAGAACACTGACATTACCACAATCGCAGATGCACATGCAGATGTTTGTGTTCACTGTGTTACTGGGGTTTGGATATCATCATCACTGCAGGGTGAATGTGTGTCTGCCTGAGTTGCCTAGCACCTGGTAACAGTATAGGCCGAAACCTTATCATCCTGACTTTCGAAAGCTCATGCTGAACTCTTCCTATCACCTCTCACCGGTGTGGCAATAACATGACAGTCCTCAGCAGAGAAATGCAGGCATCTGGAGACAAAACCCTGTTCGGTGTGGTTCATTTGTTTTCAGTTTGTGTACAGACAGCCCGATTTTATTACGCATATTCATTAATTATAAAACAGATTATATTTCAGGTTAACGCTCAAATACTTAAGTCTGTTGACTCCAGTTAACTGTTCTTTTGTGTAATTTCCAGGTAGCGTAAAGTAGACCTTACTGCACCATAGGTGCTCTGTCACCTCTGTAACTACAGTATATTTTTCACAAGGACTCGATTAATAAACTGTTCCTCTGAAACCAGCAGTAAGGATTAAGTACCATCAAAAATTATTATTCTGTATGGTGAAGCAGACAAACAATGACAAACTATCACGAGAAGTGCCCCTCCAGAGAGGTGTCCGGGAGATGCTTTGTGATTTTTAACCAAATGTGACCAGCATCACACCTTTGGTAATAAATTATTTATCATAAGACACTGTTATTTAAAAAAAAAAAACTTCCTCCCATAATCATATGTAAACATGGATCAATTGACCAACTGGATCCCTCTGAAATTTTACAAGATTCCGGTTGTAGAAATCAAATGTGAATGACATCAGCACGATAGCTCATGTTGGGCTGAGTTTCAGTTGGCAGGGAGGACACAGGAATCCTAAACCCTTATACTGTATGGTGTGACGTCCACCCACTCCCTGGGTGACCTGTCCAGTTTATGCAGACCAGTGATCCTCAAAGATCTTGAAAACCACTTGTCATGGCCAGACTTCGACGGTAAATAGTGCAGTGTGTTCCCACTTTTCTAAAGAATTCACTCTGTGGAGTAAGTCCTGCCAGCTTGCAGGTGCATACACACACACACACACGCACGCACACACACGTACACATAAGTGGATGTTAAACATGTTTGTGCATAATGCTGTTTAGATGTCATTAAAACACAACACAGGTGAATCTGTCACCTATAAAAACATACACATGCACAATTATGTGAACAGTCACCGGTTTGCACAGTCTGCTGTGATAAAACGCAGTAGATATTCTCAAAGCCATCCAGACTGCAGGGTGTAGCAATGACCACCAGGGGTTTTCAAACCCTCCAGAAAGCTCATTGGTTACTCAAATGCTGCATTCAGAAAAAACAAGTATGATTGGCTGGTATAGGTTGAGAAACACATAAAAGACCCTCCCACCAGGGCAGAGGGAAAAGAGTGATGTTGAGGGGGAGGGGAATGAAGTCTATTTACAAATAAAATGTAAAGTAATATTAACAGCATCACTGGACATGGAAAACTAATGAGGTTTGTGCCCTGTGACTATGTAATAATTTGAATATTTACGGTTGTAAATGAGTCCTCTGTCCTAACAGGAGAATATGTCAAATAAATGCGGTTACCCAATGTTGTGTTTTGTGTTGGGCAATATTCAGCACCAAATTTAAAAGAAAAATCAAAAGGAAAATCATGCAATTTATTTTTCGAAATATCTACGAATATAAATATTTAAGTATATTTTAATATCCACAGATTAAGAATGGATAACACAAGGGAAACATGTTCTGTGTTTGGTCCAAAGTCTATTTAAGAGGTTACAAAACTTTGTTGCTTGAGCTTTCTGATTCTGATTCTTCAGCTCTTATTTCAATTGCTGAATTTATACAATTAAGCATCAGGCTTACAATTTAATTAGTTTGCTGTCAACAGATCTTCACCTTTATTTGTAGGAGGCCTGTTTTGACGTGAAGCACAGACTCGGGGTCTGTTTACCATCCCCCAGCCCTGCTTTAAACAGCAGGGATGTCGAAAGTGAGAGCTGATCTCGGATCAGCCTCTGAGTGAAGTCACCCTTTCCATCAGGGCGCAGGTTGACAGCTCATCTCGCCCAGCCCCCACCCTGTTACTTAGAGGACCGGCTTGTGGCGGCGGGTGTAATATTCTGATTGGCCTACTCGGTTGGTGTGGGCGGGGAAGGGGCGTGGCCTGGAGTATTGTGATCTCACAATCAGCTGTTTTGTACGTTCTACATTCTGATCCGAGGATCAGCTGGAGGCAGCAATAAAAAGAAGAAAATCTGCAGCGGAAAAAAAATAAAGGAGAGGAGGAAAAAAGCTGCAGATGTTATGATCTGACAACATCAAGTGTAACCTTTTTACACGAAGCCCTTCTTCTAAGAAGAAAGCCTTTTATTTTTGTATAATGGTGTTTTAACTACCTCACATAAAGGCTATATAAAGCTATGCTTTAAGAGTTGTCGTTTCTACTGTGTGTGAGATCTCGTTTACAACTTGAAAAATACTACAAAGGCAGGTAAGCTATTCTTTATTTTTGTTTTAAAATCTAATACTCTGTGTTTTGTGCCAAACTGTGTTCACCAAGGATGTATCAAGCTACATCTTGGGCAGCGAACCTGCTGCATTCCTCCTATGTAGGTTTTGCCTCAGATGTCGGCCTTCATGAAATATTAGAACATGAAATAAAACGGAATTACATCTCTTTGTCTGTCACTGACTCAGTACAC
The DNA here is from genome assembly GCF_029030835.1 of Brachyistius frenatus. NCBI lineage: Eukaryota > Metazoa > Chordata > Actinopteri > Embiotocidae > Brachyistius > Brachyistius frenatus. The sequence continues at coordinate 3,561,818 of NW_027210605.1, read as the reverse complement.
AGGCTGTTGACTGCTGTTATAATTGGTAATGACCTATTATTAGGTCACGAATTGATTTTGAAGGCAGTAAAGCGGCCCAAACAAAAAGGCTTGATTAGATTCGACGTCCTATATTCTGAAAAATGACAGCAGTCTGCATACGTTCACATCCTATAGGACGCCAGCAGCCGTTGTTTTGCAAATTGCACCAAATGCTGATGTGGAGTCGATGGCGGATGTTTATGTTTTTGTGGCAGGCGGACCTTTCGGGCTGAGTTTTTTTTTTTTTTTTTGCAAATATAACTTCTTCCATTCTGTGAAATAAGCGTTTTGTTGTATTAGTAGCAGCCTTTCAGTCGATGTCTTTCGTGCTGTGTCGCTGAGCCACAACTGTCATTGCTTTGACCCTTCAGCTGTAGAGCTTATACGGATAATTCATGTTTAACCTGGATATCGTGCACTGAAAGTCGCCTCTTCTCTCGGCCGTCGACCATGTAGAGGTCGACGGGTTTTTTTTCGACAGCAGTCAAGGGTATCTTTATGTATTTGAAATGTAAACATTGCTGCCGTGAGCAGCCTATTTTTTTTTTCATAGGGGTTTCAACTCTATACGATAAACACCGACAATGTCAACCATTTAAAATATGAATTGTTTTCGGCATAGAGTTACAGAATGCAGATTAGTAATTGAAACCTATGTGGGGTGCAAATACTCGGACATAAGCTCGTATATTTTTTGCTATGTTTTCTACTCGGACCTCTTTTTCTTCCTTCGGTCGCAATGTGGGCTGGAGCTTCTGTCAGCGTCAGTGACGTGGCTTGGCGTCACAGGCATCTTGTTTTCATTTCGTGGATCCCCTCCCACCCCATGCTCCTCCTACTTTTTTTTTTTTTTTTTTTTTTTCCAAGATCAATGTCAAAAGAAAAGATCCCTAACTGGCAGTCCTTATTATATTTCAGTATGTGCGGTTGTGTCTGTAAAACATTACTTTTAGTGTGGTATTTGAATAAAACCACTAAACAAAGCTCTCTATTGATCATGAGAATAAGGACTTTGCCCTCTTCTGCAACTCCACATCTTGTATTAATGGTTTTAACTTATGAAGATATTGCTCTTTTGATTCAAGCTCTCCTTACCTGTAACATTTTTTTTTAGTTTATGTGACAATATGAGGCAGTGATCAGAAAAAAAACTATAATGAGACAGACTTACCCTGTATTGCTAAATTTCCCTTGTTGTTTCTGGCCAGATGTTGCAAAGTCATCCAAAAATAAAAGGAAATAAAACGCTTAAGAAATGAATATTTACACCACAACAAAAATGCACAACCTATTTCCCTACACATGCACTAATAATCAATACCACATTATAGTTACAGAAGCTGTAAGCCATACTAATGAAGACAAAGAGGGAAAAATGTGTAAAAAAAAAAAAAAAATTTCAGAGGACTGACCAGGACAGACAGACTTATCGTACTTATAACTTAATGCAAGCATTGTCCTGAGTACCACTTTCCAAATAAATCTGCTATATTTATCTTTTTGTTCTCTCCCATTTGAGCTATTTAACATCAGAGTACATTTATCATTATTAATAGGTGAAGTTGATAATGCTTTCCTACACTGTATATTGAAGAACTTTGTTGCAAGAATAACTCATATCAGTCTCTTATTTGGGCTCTTTTGGCTGTATCAAATTTACATTTACCAGTCAGATAACCCTGAATTGGCTTGGCTGATAACTGACAACTTATGAAAATGTTTTTATCAGTGAAGCACTGCGTGTATCCCACATTGGGTGTGTGTTTTGTGGATGTCTGTTCCACCTTATGCAAAGCAGCCAGAGGCCTGTTTACAAAAATGTTGTTTATCTGAATTTATTTGTCAGGGTCTCATGACTTAAGTGTCTGTTAGTCTGGGAATGTATTAAAGCAATCTCAGTGTTGAGACTGGTCCGCTGCACCTCAGTAAAGTCTTCTGCAAAATCCCCCAAATATAACGAGCATTATTTAGTTGACTGCGTTTGATTTTTAACACATGACCTAGAAAGCCAGTGAAAATGAACTCATACAATCTAGAGCAATACAAAAACAGCTGAGGATCTGATCCAGTAGGATCATTTGGATCTTTAAGGAAAAAGCTTCTCCCATTTTTGGCATTTTTGCCCCACTTTCTCCTTCTTTTTTTCTTTTATTATTTCAAGCATAAACCCATGCAAAATCTCCTTGACAAAATAACAAAAATGATTAAATCCCAGGAGCATGCAATTTATGTTTGCAATTACGATGTCTTCCCTTCATGTTCCTGGTCACTATGGTGATTCTCCAAATAAGGACAGAAAGTGTCAGCTTCCCAACAAGCATCCATGCATATCTCCTTCCATGTCTCTTTGCTCCCTATATAGATCCCTGTCACGCACACTCTGTTTCACCTTGTTACAGCCATTCAATATTACTAACCTTGGACATTTCTCGATCTCCTCAGTTATTGGGTGAAATTTATAAGCTTCAGCATCACCTGTTGGAGTCCAGGAGACTTTTAGGGGGAAATCATGCTGTGTATGAAACAGACCAAGGACTGACATAAATTATGATTTAAATTTAAACCTGTACAGATGAACACATCTGTGATTAAACCCATTTAACCTGGAATTCAGTTTAAATAAATAAAACTCAAACTTGGAACATGTGAGGGTTTGTCATGTAAGCTATGACAGTTCACAGTTCACATTTAGGTAAGGCTCTTGTCATTTGCCTCAGCACCTTCTGTCTTTCTTTATATTTTAACACTTTGTTTGAGTTTGCAAGAGTCTGGCTCTTTGTATCACCTCCTCTTCCTCTCTGGCGTGTCCATCTGTCCTGATTTGTTGTCTAGATCTAACGGGGGAGGGGAGTGTAGTCGTTGTCCACCAGCTTCTTGCTTGCTGATTCATTTCTATCTTCATATTCTCATTTATTACCACATACTGTAGCTCAGTATTCCACCTGACAATGAGTTTCACAGTGTAGGTCATCGTTATGTAATGGCCTACATATACCATCCAATTGAAGTCTCATGATTTAAATTTCAGTACTTTCATCATTTTTGTTGTTTTGACTCGAAGAATTACAATATGTGATCCGCTGTCTGCCCTTTGAAAGTCCATTGAATAAACTCAAAAAATAATCAACATCAGGATTTAAAGCTGCTAAAATTTATATTTTTGTATTAACAATGGATATAATGACTATAGGTATGTGTGGCAGGTTGCATGTGGTGACAAACTAATGTATAATTATCACCACACACCGCAATTATCCTCAGCTCTATGGAGCGGTTCAGCATCTTTCCATCCTGCTGTAAATGGCAGTTGTTTTAGTGTAAAAGCTATAAGCTGATTTTACACTTACCTGCAAGGCTTTAAGCTACAGGTCGACTATATTAGCATCTAGCTTGTGAGCATAGTAGATCATTTATAAATTAAGCACCAGATATTTCCTTCATGAATTGGTAGAAACCAAAAACAGAGCTAAAAACACCACCCGGTGGACAGAGAAAAGACTACAAATGAATGAAAAATGATGCAGTGGGTTATGGTGTTGCCCCCACGTGACATACAAGTCAATGGGTGTAAATTTGTTTAAAAATAATTCCTGCAGACTGAAATGTTGAGATACAAAAAGTAGATTTTACATGAATTGTGAACAGGTTTCCTTTATATGCACAGCCTCTGTAAATCATACTAGGATTTGTCTTTTCATTCGAATTCATTATCACCAGTTTATCTAATTCATGAGTAATCCAGTAATGTTTAGTGTGGAAACAAACAAACAAAAAAAGACGAGTCATTGTGTTAGTCTACACAATAGCTCTAAACTGTTGTGATGCGTCTTTAAATCACCCTGAGATAGCTCTGCACACACATTGCTCCCTCTCTGTTAATGTACTCTGACTAAGCAGTTGGAAATTAACTCTGTTAATCTTTTTTTGGATTATATTTTTAAGACTAAATGTGTTAACCATGAAGTCCCTTATCAATTTTTTACAGCCAATCATCATGTTTCTTTCTCTCCCTCTCTCCAGGCCTTTGCTCCAAACCAAGTGAAACCTTATATTTGCACTACAGAAGCCTGTACCCTCCTGTTTATCAAAACTAAGATCCAGGAAAGGGGCTTCAAGTGGAAAAAATACTCAGAAAAATCTGACAAAGAACAGCATAAAACAGCAACAAGTGATACGTAAATAAAAAAAAATTAAAAAGGCAGCTACAGCTTTTCTTTGTGGACAACAAAAACGCACCGGAGCCATCGACACTTGACAATAGAAGCAGTCATGTTTCAGCGTCTTAGCAACCTGCTGTTTGGGGAGGTAGAAGAGGTGGCCGCTGAGCTGAAGGGACCCAACCCATGTGTGACGGAAGCCGACGAGGAGGGATGGATGCTCGTCAACCTGCCTGGTGAGTCAGAGAGAGCATGAATGGGTTGGTGTGTCAATTTAAAGCCACAGAATTAGTCACATTGTGTTATACTTGCAGAGAAACAGCTGCATTCCCTCTTGCATGCCTATAATAATGACTAACATTTGAAGCGTAGAGGTAACAATGTGGATGATGGCGTGGGGTGAAGACTCAGTCAGGCCGCGGCGCAGCTACACTGGTGCTCATCCATATGGCAGCCATGCCAAAGGTGTTGTCCGTCAAACGATGGAAACACATAATTATCTGTGAACATACATCTCCATTCAATTTGTTCATGATCTTAAACATGACAAAGAAAATAATTGAGTATGAAAATTTGCTTTGGTGCCTGATCGAAAGCCGACCAAACAACATAAAAGTAGCTCTCAGCAGAGTCAAGACAAACATTGTCACTGACATAATCACAGCCTTAGAGGGTCAACACAACTAATGATGTGACTCTTTTATGTTTTGTGTTTCCTTACCCCCTCTTCTTCCCTTCCTCCAATTTTTTTAAATACCCTTACATTCCCCACACCGGTATGTGTGCGCGTGCGTATGTGATCCCTTTAAAATTACCCCCTCGGACCCGCATGGCTTTTTGAAAAATCTGCCACATTTGCATAACTTTTGAAACATCTTCCTCCCATCTGAAACATCTGTCTTTATTGGCTGTCCCATCCCTGATCTCATCCCTGCAATGTCCTCAGAGGAATCTGACGGCATGATGCGGGAGGAGGATGAGACGGGAACCACACTGATTGCACAATCATTCCCAGACAGTAACCTATCAAATCATCAGAACACACATGCACGGACTGAATGCCCAGCCCCCATTCCTCACCTGCCTCACAAGCGTCGTAGGACACATAAAGGTCGGGTGCGAGGAGCAGTAGCATCATCAGACCCCCTATCTTGTCTCAGCACAAGCCCATCAGACTTGGGTGCCACTACACCCGTGACACTGCCAAGACGGGCCAGACTGTCCACGCCCTCCTCCACCCTGTCGATGTCCCCAGGCTCTGGGAGTGAGTGTGGGGGCAGTGGGGGTAGCAGTAGGGCAGGATCAGAGAGAGGCTGCATGGATGAGAGCTGGTTTGTCACCCCTCCCCCCTGTTTCACTGCAGAGGGAGCCACAGCAGAGGCCAGCCCGATGGAAGACCTGCTCATCGAGCACCCCAGCATGTCTGTGTACGTGTCCCCGAACAACCTGTCCATGGTCTCCAACAGCAACCTGTCTGTGGTGGGCGAGGAAAGCATTGTCAGCCTGGCAAGCAGCGTGAGGTGAGAAATATTCATGCATTCTACGCTTGACCTTCACCTGCTTTGTCGGCATCAGCATAACTATTAAGACACCGACCATTTTTATCTGTCCCCTTGCAGCAGAGTGGCTGAACCAGCTGCTGCCCCCGCTACTCGCAGCACTATGCCCACCAGGGTGAGCCGTGGAGCAGCTGCCCAGGTTGGAGCTCTGGCCAAGGTCACTCAGGTGGCCAGGGTCCAGCGTAGCAAAGCCCGCATCGAGAGGCGCCATCTGGGCCGCAACCGCATCCAACGCCAAAACCGCACCAGGGAGCAGGTCCCTCGCCACGCAGTCCACGGCAGGAACACCTTCCTTCACCAACCCAGCAAGCGTAACATCTGCCACTGAACTCCCCAGCAACCAGGGCAGCGTCATTTACTCCGAGGGCATTAGTACTGCATAGTCAACTCAAGAAACACATGAAATTGATTAACCCAGAGCATATTTGCTTTCAGTTATGCACATTATATCATATTTCACTCAGATACCAGTAGACCAGTAGCTTCTTTGTTTTGGTTTAGACCCAAACTGACTCCACCTGGTAGTTTTATGCCCCATTCTGCTGTGATGAACCAAGCCCTCTGAGTAGATCTGTGTAGACCTCCATTATACTTTTAGTCCATTGCAGTATCCAAACAACAACAAAAAAGTCTTCAAAATAGTTATACTGGTTATAGGTAATAATAATAATAATGTCTGAAAAACAACAAAAAGTTTAGTTTTAATTTTCTGTGCTATCTTAGTAAAATTCTCTCCTTTCTTTTACTCTTCCTCAAGGCATGTTTCCTTTTAATTCATTAATTAATTCAGCCATGAAATCTCCGTAACACTTAATTAATTTTGGAGTTAATAAATTGAAAGTAAAACAGCCAAATGAACTTCACTCTGACTGGGCACAGACTTTTTCTGTTGGAAACAATGCAAGACAGAGAAAAGTTCAACCTCAGCCTTTTTACAGCAAAAACAACTCATCATGTCTTCAAAGCTTTATGTTAAAGTGTATTCTGTCAACATTTTACTTTATTTTTGTTCAGAAGAGGTGGACGAACATACCGCGTGTGACAAGAGTGATAGGAAAATCACTAGACATTTGTTTCTCTCCTGTTTGGTTTGCCAATATGGAAAGGTAACAGCAAAGGCAATAAAACAGGAAGCAACCAGTTTTACCGGAGGAAACGAAATGTTGTGAGATTTCTCTCCTCTTACTTTGCGGAGGATGAGAGCAGGTAGAAGGTGAGAGTATGAGCAAAACAGACGAGTAAAAGAGTAAAAGAAATGACATGATGAGTTAAAGATACTATTAAAGGGAGTGTGGTTAACAGGAAATGGTCGTGGGAAAGTGTGATGTAACCCTTTGAGCAGCCTGTGAACAAGTTTTCTGAATTCAATATTGAACTTTATTGAGGAGCATTTAGATTATTGGATGTAGATGTTTTGTATATGCAAATGGTCTTCTCCAGATAATGAAAAAGGAAGGCTGTTTTTGTAAACAAGAAGGCAGGACACCTGTAAAATCCTTACAGACAAGGAATATGAAAGCACAGACAGGATGCAGGTTGGTCTTTGGGTTACAGGGTCTGGCAGGTTGTGGTAAGTGCAGAGCGGTATTGATGGGAACTCTTCATTTTGTTACAATATTTTCTGCCAATTTTGATTTGTAAATTTCCCCATTATTTTAGTCTCTTTTTGCATGGTTCTACCAAGAGAGAAAAGAAGAGACTGTTCCCTGTCAGATGAAGCACACATTTGGCTTTTAAATTCAACCAATTATGAAACTGTCCCTGTGGATCATAAACAGCATGGTGATTATTAATTGCGTGGTCTGTAAACTACTGTGCCCAGCACACATCAGCCATTTTTATCCATAGTGTGTGCTGTGATCTTACCTTATCCTTGTGAACACCAAAAAAGTGGGATCTATTTACACACCAGTACCTTTTTTTTTTAGACTTCACAGGAGAAAACCATAAGTCCAACATCAAGCATCTTCCCCCACATTAAACCCTTTGAACAACCATCATCTTGCTCATGGACGTGCAACACATTGCTGACATCTACACAATTAGTCTGTCTCTTTCTTGTTAGCACATCCAGCTCTTACAGTGTCCACTTAAAGATCTAGCTGATATGTATTCAACAACAATAGTAAACAATGGTGCTGAAGTGTATACTAATGTTTGTAAATTATTTGAGACATGGATGTAAGTTTGCACTGTCATACATTTTGTGAGTCAAAGTTTTAACGGCGTGCTGTGTGCTTGTGTTTTGTTTGTTTTTTTGGTGGATTTTATTTGTTTCTTTTCTTTTTGTTTTGATTCAGACTGCGTGTGAGAAAATGTACTGACACGTTAAATGCTAGAAACTCTTAAAAAAAAACATGAATATTGGTCATTTATTTCTCTTGTAAATATTGCAAAACAGTTTATAATGCTCTGTTAGATGTCAAAGCCTCTCAGGACTTGAGTCCACAACATTGTGTTCAATGGGACTGATGAGAATCCACTCTCTGCCTCACCTCTGTGCTCATTTGTAAACCATGAGGGCATTTCAGTGGCCAAACGTGGTGTCTTTGCCCCAACTACAGTCCCATCTTGTTGAGATACACCACAAAAACAGCACTCAGACTCAAGAGTTGATGTGCCATAGGAAATCACGGCCCTCCAGAGGGTCCACTTAGCACAGCACTTGCTGTATGAATGCCGGTGAGGATGCAGTGCAATGACATGGTTCTAATACATCAGCACTGCTGTGTTCAAAAGACAGATTGAGAGTCTCTGGATCATTTCTGATTGTTTAGAAAATGAAAATGTCTTGTCTTGTTTTGATCATCTAAATAAGATAAATTAATCTCCCTTTAATCACTCACATTTTTCATTTCTGCCAATCATCCTATAAATTACTTTGTTTTGTTCAGAATATGTTAATTTATGGTATAATTATGAATATTATCTCTTTTGTTTTAAAGATGACTATTATTTATGTCCTGTCGATTCCTCAAATGCAGGGAATGTATCTGAGGTGATGAATCTTGTGTGCACACACACAAAAACACATGGGGATCTCTGGCTAGGCTTCCGCACTCTCCAGAAGCTCACTATTCAAACTGACTGTGCCTCAGAGGTAGATGTTTTTTTTGCGTGTTGTAAAAAAAAAAAAAAAAAAAAAAAAAAAAAGGCTTGTGCACAGTGAAAACAGGGTACTATTGATAGGTCACAGGTGGATGTGTGGGTGTGCATGCAAAACCACCACAGATACTTCTGCCACTGCAAACTTGTCCTCTTGCCCTCATTTTTATTTTGTTCTTTTCTCACCAGTGTCATGTAAAAAGGAAACGTGTTTTCAGTATGTTGTGTGTGTGATTATTGAAAGGTGTGGTTTTTTAGAGTGGAGGTCATCCAAAACTGGGGAGAGGGAGTGGTCACCCAATGTGTTGAGCTTACAATGATGTGAGGGATGTGGACAGGGGCAGAATGAGGCAGGAGGCAAATAGTTTATATATTGAAAAAAATGAGATGAAAAGTATCATAAAAAATACAATAGAATATGCTTGTATTTTCCCATATTGTTATTAGAGGAGTTGTTCAACATTACAATGTTTTAAATGAAAGGCATTGAATGTCTGGGGAGTTTCACATGTTTTATGTTGTGCCCTGAAATGATGGCAGCTTCAAAACACTTGGGTTTTCACCCATGTTACATCTCAATTAGTACACCCCTCCCCCCCATAAAAAAAGAAACATATAGACATATAAAATTTGGTGTATCTGATATCTATGGTGATTGTGCCTTTCACTATTTCTGCATGGTTTTTGTGATGTACTGATTTTCCATCCCCAAAGTGGACAGCCGTTCACTGACAGGCAAGACCTATGCAAAAATCAACGGATGGGTTTTCCAGCATCCATTCACAAAACACAGGTACCCGCCCAAAAAAAAAACATAAAACAACAATAACAACAACAATAAATACTCAGGTTAACACCTGAATCTTGTGTCATTATTTTCATGTGAGACATCAAAAAGCAGCGTGGATGATCTCAGAAGTTGTACTTAAATATATTCTGTTCAAGTGATAAGAAAATATTAGCAAAAAAGTAAAAAATAAAAACTCAAAAGTAAAAACAGTCATTACACAGTAGAATATACCACCTCAGTGTTATTTTAATATGTATTATATTATTTTATAATACTTCAATAACATATAAGCATTATTTAAAAAATGTACCTGGTCAAGTGCGTCTAATTTTAAACAATTTTCATACATTGGGTAGGTAAATCTATAACAATACATCATGCACTTCTTATGGGTTTGGTTTGTCACATAATAACGTCAATATAGCTGCCAAATAAATGAAGTGGAGGGAAAATTGCACTTCCGTTTAAGAGGCAATGAAGTAGAAGTATAAAACAACATAAAATGCAAGAAAAACAAGGAGTGCCTCAAACTTTATAGATATATAACACATGCTTTGTTTAAATCCAACACTGGCTGCATTGAAGGCAACAGTTTTCCATTTGTAAGCAGAAGAATACAGCTTGTTAAGACAGCAGACGGGTGTGGTAATGGAATGTAAATACTGTCTGTGGACTAAATCTGGGTTGGGTGCTCTCACATACAACAGGGAAATAAATTAGTTAAACAAACTTAAAAGGGCGAGAACATTAAAAGTGAGATTGTAGCATTGTAGTCTGCAAAAGTTTGGACACAGCTACTCATTCAAGGGTTTTCCTTTCTTTCTTTTTTTTACTACTTAAACAAACCAACAACAAAAAAAATGTATTCCTCAAAGAAGTCACTGCTTGTTTTGATGACAGCTTCAAATAAGTGGATTTCTCCACCAAGTTAAAAGGCCAATATGGAGTACTGTGCCCCTCTAAAGGTCTCATGATGGTTTCCTTCTTGTGACATCTTCATATTGAAGATGTGCCATGTGTTATTTCATAACTTTGATGCATTTAATCTTTGATATGATGCACTTTTGGTGCAGGGTGCATTCTGCTTACAGTCTGTCTGTCTGTCTGTCTGTCTGTCTGTCTGTCTGTCTGTCTGTCTATCGATCCATCCATCCATCTATCCATCTTGTACATAGTCAAAAATAGTAAAATATTGAATGCGCAAATGTGTCCAAACTTTCAACCACAGATTGTACACAACCACAGGTTGGTAGGTTATCAGTCAAATAGGCTACCATTAAAAGCGAAGCGCTCACACCTTTGTGGTCCGCCATAACTGACCTGTGAGCTTTTTCGTGCTTGAAGTGAAGAAAAATAAGTGCCAGTCCTCCCCTTGTTCACATGTGTGTTGGCCGGTACCAGCACATCATTAAGCATTCTGAATTTCTACAGTGAGTAAAAATAAATTCTCGGAAATATTGCTGTTGTTCACAATTTGAAATTTGAAACAGAAACAAGAAGTTGTCACATTTGGTGACTTCACCCATCCTCAGGGAACAGTTGCGAGTTAGTTTGTACTGAATATTTGATAGTGGCATAAATTCAGTAGACGTTTGGGGGAGGACAAGCAACACTGACATTCATAATGAATAATGTGTTCACATACTTACAAAAATTTAAGCTCTGCTCTTGACTCTCTTTTTGTCCTTTTAGGACCAGGGATACATTATTATAGGTTTAAAGTAAAGGCAGGCAGTCGAGAAAGGCAGGCAGTCTAGTAGTTACAGGTAAACGACATATTGTGCTCCCTGGGTTATGTAGTTCATATGGGGTCATTATGAATCGCCCAGATAACTTGATATGGAGGGAGCAGAAAAGAGTACCAGCAGGTCGTGAGGAATGCCGGTACTGGCTACTAGTGAGGGGATTACATGTCACTTGAGATTTATAATCTTCTACCAGTTCTTGGTGGAGGGAGAAAACAATAAGGCTTCATGGGAGGGACAGCAGGTTTGCAAGTGAGTCAGGTTTCAAAACCTGCTTATCAACCTCTATTCACTCACTCCTGCTCACCAATGGCTCTCGGGGAGACTTGGAGTGTCCAGGGGGGAGTTAACCCCATTGACCACTATAATAGTTCAGTTCAGCAGTGGAGATGACAACGAGCTATTGGATCCTCCAGGCCCCATCGCCACCTATTGCGAAGTAAGTTTCGCACGTGTCCTTAGACATCAAAACATCTATCAGACACATTTCTTATGTGAATATGTGCACTTTGGGGAATATGTTCACGCCAATAACATATTACAATAAATTATTCCAAGCGGCTTTTGGACTTTAGGTCACATTCAAGGCGTATTCAAAGGTATGTGAGGCTGTGGCCGTGACGGTCGTACCGGTTGAGCGGAGCTCCAACATGAAACTAACTTCCTCAGATGTGCCGCCGGGAGTCATTCAGCAGCTCTGACGACGGAGCGGCGCGAACCTGCTGCCCGCTCCCTATTCAATCCAAAATAACCCCGTCAAGGAGGATTTAAAAAAAATTATTATTTGACGACTGGTATTTTGCGATCACGGTAAGTAGCTTTAGCTGTTTGGAGCTCTTTGTCGCCGCGTGCTTGTACTGAATTAACAGAGAGATGTGTTAGCTTGTGGCAAGCTCGGTGGATAAACAAACACAGGGCACGCAGATAAATAGCTCACCTCGGCGGCTGGTTCTGATTTAGTTTTCACCTTTATTAATGCTGCTGTTTTTTTTTTTTAATAATAATAACAGTAGAGTTTGTCGCTTTTCTGCGCCGTAGACAGGCGGACGCTGACTTAATGTCCTAATTTATATCGTGATATGTTTTACTGGTGTTGTGATAAATATTAGAAGGAGTCTACAAATGCCACAAGGAAATCCCTTCTCCGTAATCTGCATGGTTTATTTTCTGCAGGTGGCTGGAATATGCACCATCATCGGAGCTACACCCCCGTGTCCTGGCCTGTTGAAATGATTCCGTAAGGAAAAGAAGGTGCAGCGATCTTGTAGTAAGGGTGCCAATACCACACAAGGAAAAAAACATTAAAAAAAAATACAATTCCCTGTTGGAAAATTATGATATAATGTTTAAGATTCTATCAAGCAGATGAGATAATTAGTCAGCGCCACAGCAACACTAGTGGTGAATGTATATTACAGAGATTTTGCATCTGGATGACAGTGGGACGAGTGTGGCTTCCCATCCCAGACAAGAAGCGGATGTGACAGAAATTATGCATCTCCTGCTTTAACTCCTTCACACCACCAAAGATTCAGATATTGCGTGACTTCAGGGTCAACAGTAGTCATGCACAACCCTGCTCCAGAGATTGTGGCAGGATATCCAAGTGGGAGTGCGGTGGATAAAGATGCCAATCCCGAGACAACCTTGGGGAGTGCCTACTCTCCGGTGGACTACATGAGCATCACCAGCTTCCCCAGGCTGCCAGAGGATGATGTGGTGTCTGGGGAAAACACCCTGAAATCTCGCAAGGATGATGACAATGTCCTGAGTGAGCAAGATACAGGTTAGTCCCGCCATGTCAGACACCATAATACAAAATATATTTTATTCAAACACTGTACTGGAGTGTTTTTGGTTTCAGAGGAGCTTGTTTAGCTTGAAAAGGATTCATTAATGAGCATTGTCAGTCAAATCTCTAGTTGTTTGTATTGTTGTAGATCATTTCTAAAGGTTGAATTTGTTTTGATTTGATTACATGGGTTTTTGTTTTTCCTCGTAAGAATGGCCAAATATTTTGTAATATATATTTTGAATGGAGTTTGGTGTGGGAGAACAGAACTGTGGGTGTCCTGTTCTACCCTGTTTAATTTAAATCCTGCTCTGTGCTCTTAAACCCAGACCCAGATCTGTTTCTGAAGTCAGCTCGCCTCCAGCGTCTCCCCTCCTCGGCTTCCGACTTGGCCAGCCATGATATCGCATCACTGCGGGAGACCGCCAGAGACCCCTTTACAGAAGACTGTGCCTGCCAGCGAGATGGACTGACAGTCATCATCACAGCCTGTCTCACCTTCGCTACAGGAGTCACTGTAGCTCTCATCATGCAGATCTACTTCGGAGACCCACAGGTAGGGGTGTATGTGTGTTTTCTGCAGTTTTACTTTCGCAATAGAGTTGCTTCTCTCGAATGGGTGTGACTAATTATGGGTGGTCCCTTTTGTGCCTTTAAATTCCCTGCCACACAAGGCCTTGTCATTTCAAAAGTTTATTAACTGTCTCGCTCCTTTTTTTCACTGTTTTTTTTGGTAGATCTTTAACCAAGGAGCGGTGGTGACGGATGTGGCTCAGTGTACAGCTCTTGGGTTCGACGTTCTGGGGAAGCAGGGGTCCAGTGTTGATGCTGCCATCACTGCTGCCCTCTGTTTGGGAATCGTCCACCCTCACACCTCTGGTATAGGAGGGTGAGTTAGAGGAACATATCCATCTCTGATACATAGTCCTACAATAGAGGTCATTAGATTTTGTTGAGTGTGAATAAGAATACAGCTTTGTGCTCTGTTGATGTTTAGTGGTGGAGTTATGTTGGTGCACGACATCCGTAAGAATGAGACGAGGGTCATTGACTTCAGAGAGACGGCACCATCTGCTATCCAGGAGGAGATGCTGCTGACAAACCTTGATCTCAATGTAAGTCGTTTTCCTGGATTACTCTTTCTTATACCTGTCAGAGTTTACTATAAGAGCAGAAGACAGTCTTGTTATTGTTTTGTACCATGGTTAACATGTACACCCTCTTCATATGTTGCATTTCAGCCTGGCCTGCTTGTGGGAGTACCAGGCATGCCCAGTGGCATGCATCAGGCTCATCAGCTCTATGGCAGGTACGGTAACTAGCATTCAATCTCATATTCTATTTGTTTAATATCTCCTCATGCAACAGTTGCATCTCTTATGCTGGTTTCTGGGTCTTCTGCATTCCTTCCATCTATTTATATTGTTTATTTTACTTTGTGACACGCCTATGTTTCAGGTTCCCTGAATCAATGAAAGACAATCTTAATATTTTCTTGCATTTTGTTAAATTCTTTTAAAACAAGAATAGCAAAAGCTGATATTTTGAGCTCTGACAGCACCTGTGTTCGTGTCACTGTTCAGAGTTTAAAAAGAAAGATCTCATAGTGGAAGGATCACCAGCTGTGTTGAAAGAGAAGACAGAGTTCTTTTTGTCATTGTTGAGCTGTAATTTCTCTAATGCTGTGTAATTATCATGGTCCAGAGGCCTCAGCTGTTAAGCGGCATGTTAAAACCACTCACTAATTTGCTTGCTCTATGTATGGAGATTAAGATATTGTGGATGATTAATTTGGCAAAATAATCTATTTGAGGAGTTCAGAGTGTCTGCATGAGTTTTCAACATTGGTGAATCAAGATGAATTTAACATAATCTTTGATTTCACCAGGATGCCGTGGAGGGATGTAGTTGCCATGGCAGCAGATGTGGCCAGAAATGGGTTTAATGTGACTCATGACTTAGGTAAGTTTAGAGTAATGGCAAGCAAATCACTGGGTGAAGTCACTGCCTCATAGACCTACACACTAGCTTTATCACTCAGCCACAGTGTTGTTCCTGGATAACACTGAGGTGAAGGCGTAAAAACATTTGGTTTTGATCTCATCTGCCTTTTCTGTCTCTCCAAAGCTGAAGCCCTGGCTAAAGTTAAGACCCAAGAAGTGTCGGATGCCTTTCGGGATCTGTTCCTCCCCAACGGCCAAGCTCCCCTCTCTGGACTGTTCACCAGACGCCTTGATTTAGCAGCCGTTTTGGATGCTCTCGCAGTCAAAGGGATATCAGAGTTCTACAGTGGAAATCTGGCGCAGGAAATGGCGGCTGCAGTAAGGAAGGATGTTTTTCCCACATCTCAAACTATGATTATTTAAGTAGTCATGAATTCTGCATAGCCTTCATGGTGAGGTCCCTTTACCTCTCAAACACAAGTACCAATGGCACTTTCACTAAAGCCTTTTATGTTTTGGTGAGGTAACAATCCACATCTGCCATATTGTGGTTAAGCAATGATGTGAACTTAATGCTTAAAAGACAATATTTATTAGTCACACACTAATCTTACAAAGCAGATCTGATTCCAAATTCAGAGTTGTTGTTTTTTTTTTTAAATGCAATTTGAGCACACACAAAATCAGTTTGTTTGTACTGTATATGTGGAGTAGAGATTTCTGTTACCCCGCCCTCAAAAAATTAAGTCTTAGGAGAAACTCAACTCCACTGTGACTACTTGGAAAACTGGTTTTATTACAAGTAAAAATGGAAGTAGTTCTTCATAATAGAAGTATTGGCTGTAAGTAAATGCTGTTTTGAAAATAAGAATAAGAAAACAAAAACTCACAAAAATATAAGCACTTACAGATCTTACAATAGACCACCTTGTGATAGAATCTGATCCCATGTGACAACATCTTTAAACATTATCATACAGTTATTATGTAACAGCATGTAGGTGTAATAGTAAGTTTCATGGGGGATAACTGCAGGGTTGTTTCATTGACTATAGACTTGATTCTTCTGATAAACCATTTGCTATTTGTTACATGAAACTCCATATCAAATTGTATATACGGGAGATGGATCTGGGATATGCCAGGCATCACAGCACATAAATGAACAGAACCATAGGTGGTATCAGGCTTTGACATTTTCAGCCTTCAAAGGACCTTTTTTTCTTTAGTTTGAAAAGAGAAAACCAAGTCGCACACAACTAAAGCAGTACCTGACTACAAACATTAGAGGTCAGTTCAGCGTATGTTTTTCACGTTTTCAAACAGCAAGATTAATTTGGCATTATTTGACGAGGAAAACGTATAATTCACTTAATTAAGTATAACTCAATTCCACAGAATTCTGAAAGTGACTGAAACGTTAGTCACAGCAGTGCACAGGAAAAAGGCAACTTTAAACCAAATGTATTTTGAATAGGTCCAAGCTAGAGGCGGAGTGCTCACAGAGGATGACGTGGGAAACTACAGCACAGTCCTACAGAGGCCTGCAGAGATCACCTATCAGGGTAAATACTTGTTCAGGAATAATTCCTGTCAGAGCTCTTAAAAGGAACCTTCCATACCTCAGCATAACATTGACTTGACCTGAATCATCTCTTCCAGTGTTCCTGTGAGTGCAGTGTGTCTGTTCAGTGTGTACTCCAAACACATGCACTTTCATTTTACAAAGTGAAGGCTGTCCACACCTACCATAAAATTTTGTTTACACTAGTATGAACCATTGTTGACCCCGGAACGCAAATGAAATGGGTTTGACACGCAGCCTGCATATGTGTATACTTAAAAGTTCTTCTTCCTCACATTGTTTCATATTTCACCTGTCATATATTACATATTATGTATTGAAGTGTTTTTATACCATATGTTTGCAGGTTGTCTGTTTTTTTTGGGGGTTTTTTGTATCGTATATAGTTTGTAATTTGTTTTATATTATGTATTGTACCACCAAATTCTTACTTTGGTCCACCATGCACACATGATACTAAAAAGTTATTGTTACTTAAGAATGGTAAAGTTTTGCAACTTTCCTTTGCACCATATTTTGTACACATTCAGTCTTTTCCACTGTTACTTTTCTTCAGTTTTTCATTGTAAAAATTAATTAAGTTGTTTATCTCATGATCTGTCTGTTTTTCTGAAGGACACCATGTGATGGTGGCCCCAGCTCCACATGCAGGCGTTGGCGTGATCACTGCACTGAACATCCTTGAAGGCTACAACATTAGCAGCCAGGTGCCCAGGAACAGCACCTACCACTGGATTGCAGAGGTAGTACAATAACTGTCTCCACCACTATACAGGATAAACAGTGCACAAACCATATTCATTTACGTTATTTAAAAAAAAATTAAATTTGTCATTACACTCCCAGGCTGTGAAAATAGCCCTGGCCCTTGCCAGTGGGCTGGGAGACCCCATGTACGACACTTCTGTCTCAGAGATTGTTGACAAGATGCTGAGGTAGAGCTCACCCCACCACCACCCATCTTTAATTGTAATAATACATAAATCAATCCCAATCAAACAAGACATTTTCATTGAACCCTGCCCTTTGGTATTCTCATCTTTAAGTAAATCACAAGCGTCCCTACTGCGCGAGATGATCAACGACTCTCAGGCATTCCCTGCCAGCCATTACACTCCATCGTTTACCTTGGAGGATGGAGCAGCAGCTGCCCAGGTCATGGTCATGGGCCCGGACGACCACATCGTGTCTGTTATGAGGTATGTCACGCTTTTTATGAACTGCAAGTTGCTTAGGAAAACCCGAGACAGTTAAGAGTTGATTTATATCATTGGAAACATTAGGCTAACATCAGTTTGTTTTCTTTTAACTTTTGTTTCTTTTAGCTCACTAAACAAACCTTTCGGCAGCATGATAGTGACCCCTTCAGGAATCCTGTTAAATAGTCAGATCCTGGACTTCTCCTGGCCTAACAAAACACAGAGCTCATCACCTAACCCGGTAATCACTACTTTTATCTTTGTTTAATTGATTATGGATTTCTCATTGAGAGTTTTCTTGTAGCTTCTCTTGGTTCTCATGGTTTTTGTTTTCTTTTGTTGTAGCATAACAGCCTCCAGCCGGGGAAGAGACCCATGTCCTTCCTGATGCCCACAGCAGTGAGGCCAGCCGTGGGGTTATGTGGCACATATGTGGCTGTTGGATCCTCCAATGGAGATAAAGCTCTCAGTGGCATCACACAGGTTATTTAATTACTCCAGAAATGTATTCCATTCATGGTGGAATTGTGTCTCACTGGAATTGTATTTTGGTTTTGGTCATATACGGTCATATTAAATCACACTGCCATTTTCTTCCTGACAATTAATTTATGTTTGTCTTATTCTGACCCTGCACAGGTGCTGATGAATGTTCTGTCTTCACGAAAAAACATGAGTGACAGCTTAGCGTTTGGAAGACTCCACCCACAGCTGTACCCCAACACACTCCTGGTGGACTGTAAGTTGTTCCTACTCATGCCTCCATTGTGTGTTTTAGTCCAAACATAACAAATTAATTTCATTTATATCCACCAAGTTACAGTTCTTCTTTCTGGCTATAAGCATTCAATATGCACCATACGCATAAGAACAGTCCACTCGGGCCCTTGTACCAGTGCTTTATTCTCATCAGTGCACTATTTGTGTATGCTATGCAAAGTAGATGAGTTACTGGGAAGTCACCAGCACTTGCATTGTCATTCAAAACCAAGGCGTAGGGTTTCCATGGCTTCTGTGGGAGGCCATGGAAGAGTATGCTGCCATGCCAGAACAAGTGAAATGGGTCAGTATCATGAAATGGTGGTCAGAACATGATGTTTTTTTTTTTTTTAAATGTTATTATGAAATACAAATGTCTCAAGTTAGTACAATAAATACAGTTTTGTTAAATTTAACTTGATTGTAATTTCCCCCTTTTTACATGCTAGTTTAAAATTGTTCCAATGGAGACCACAAATGCATATAAACAGGAATCAATCAGTCTGGTGTTAGTTTAATGCATCTAAGGTTTAAATTAAGCATTTCTAAAGTGCTTTAGAGAATATTGCAAAATATTGCAATATAGCCTCAAACTATTGCGATATTATTTTTAGGCGATATCGCCCAGCCCTACCCACGTTATAACAGTAATTTATTACATAACGTGTAATATTTCAAAATATGTGAAAAATAGTCTGTAGTTGATTATATGTTTGTATGTCATAATAATGTGAAAATATCTTGTTATAACAAAAAAAGAATTTGTTATAAAAGTAAACTCTTAACTCTATATCGTAATACTGATCTGTTCTTCTTTTTCGGTGTGGCAGCAATACCCTTCCGTAGAAGGTAGCAAAACCGATGACGTCTTTTTAAATGCTGTGAACTACACCTATATTGCAAATATCAAATTTCTTGTTGCTTCCAAAAATAATAAATATACACTTGTGGTACATTGTTCTGGTGGTCCACTACAGAGCAGAGATTGGGATGTTCCTGGATCTGAAGTACAAAGTTGAAGGTTACTGGACATGTGCTTCGGTTTTAAACATGATATACTATATTTTCATAGATTAGACATTTCAAACGCACAGCGATTGCTACACATGCTGTGTGAGCTCACACTGAGTGTTATTATTACCAGGTCTGCAGTACATTTGTATGATACGTATAGAGGAAGTCTCATCCATTTTGACATTGATTTTTCATTGTTCCCCCTAACCTCACACCCTCATCCCGCCTTTCTCTCCCTCTCCTGCAGCTGAGTTTTTAGAGGAAGATGTGGAGCTGCTGCAGGCCAAAGGTCACAAAGTTGAGAGGATAGACGTTCTCTCATTGGTGGAGGGCACCCGCAGAACCAATGACCTCATCATCGGAGTGAAGGACCCCCGTAGTGCTGATGCTGCTGCCCTTACTATGTCCAACATGCCTTAGTGCATCCTCCCTCCCATGCACACACATAATGTTGAAGGGGTAAGACTACCACTATATGACGGTTATTGAGGGAGTAACAATCCTGCTGATCAACTTATACACTCAACAAAATGTAACAGCAAAGTACAGACAGAAAAAAACAATCAACAAAAAGACAACCAGCTTTTGCTAAGACGATGGTGTAGGAATCGGACATGGATCTTCTGACAGGTTATTTATTTGTTCACAGAATACTCAAAAGTATCACCACCTCACATACAAGTTACAGTATACCCTCTCTCACAGCCTCAAGTACAGCTCAGTCCCAGTGTATATAGTGTTGAAAATATACTATATGTCTATCCCCTTGCAATGCATCTTCATAAATTTATATCTGAGGCATTCCCATTCAACTTAGGAAAGCAACAAACTAAAGAGGTTTCCAGTGAGTTGACATGAGAAAAAGTAAATAGAAAGTGTAGTAGCTTTAGAAAGCTGTTTTCACAGTCTTGAGAGTGGCAGCTAGTTTTAAACCAGGGAGCTTCTGAGTGGTATGTTGTAGAGCGTTGCACTCTGAGTTTATGGTCAGGAATTCTGTGGTTCATTAATGATAAATAAATGTATTCTTTGCAAGAGTGAACAGAACAAACTAATGAAGCCCCACCAGGAAGTCACCACTTATAGCACATGCACTATAGCTCTTCCACTGCATTTCACAATAACACAAGATCACAAAGAATGGTAAAGCTAATGATATTTACACCAGTGATAAAGCCTTGCATTGTTACACTGAACGAGACCGTCCCAAAATGAACACAGAGGCTAATACACACACTCTCTTGCTCGTTATATGGTGTTTAACTGTGATTAGATGTTGTTTGGTAAAGCCGCTGGAACTTGACCTGTTGCAGTCAATGTCTCTTTGTTAAGACTAACACATTATTGACATAAAATATGTCTTACAGAAATATAATAAGACCTTCGCATCTCAATTGTTTCCTTCAGTAAGAGGATTTTCTTCAGTTAAAAGTGTTGAATATCACTAATCATAGAGGAAGTGTATTTAAATATATAATTTAAGAATTTGTTGCATGATTTTGTTCTCATTTTGAGCTTGTGGCAGACTTTTGTTTTAGAGCAGGGGTTTATTGGTACTTAGAATGGGAATAGTAGTTCTCTTTAGAGATGGATTGAATGTAATGTCTATTTTTATATGAACATTTGTTGGACTGCATACATTATTTCTGCTGTTATAACATGGCATTCAATTGGCACATTTTAGAAAAGAATGTTATGTTTATTTTTTGTATACTTGTGTAATTTTATTGGGTATTATATTTTAAGTAAGAATCAACAGCTTTTATAAAGCATTGCACTCACACAAAAATGGTTTGATTTACGCCCAGAATGGCCCATGCTGACTGATCAAACCTACTTGTCTCTGCTATTAGTTACTAGTGCCCTAGGACGTTTGATGCTTGTCTCCTGTACTGTTGATTACCATGCAGTAAGGCTCACATTTGCACAACACCTGATCTTTGATTCCATTGTGCATTTGTATCTGATTGTAATTTAAATCAGCACTGTTTAAATCCAAGAAATAAAATGTTTGCACACATCCTAACATTGAAAAATGTTTCCCCCTTTGTTTCTATGTAGTTTTTAATATTTAGCTTTTGTATTTTACAAATCCTACATAGCTTTTATAGAAATATTACCTGTTCATTTTAGTAAACACCAGTATCCAGTGAATGTACACACCAATTAAGATTGTATTGCATACATTTCAAATCAAATCTGCAACAATTCCCAAAAATAGTATAAAAAAAAAAAGGGTATATTTTAGCTGGGTTGTTGGAAGTGGACTGTATTGTTCATGTAATAAATAGTTGGTCTGATCTATGGCTCAAAAGACCATAGATACAAACTGAAACAACTGATGGAAGAAGTCTTTTGGCTTAAATAGAAATCTTTATGATAATATAATAGCAGGAATCAACTACTAACACAGAAAAAAAAAAATTTGAACGTTTTGAAACGAAAGTTTTTTTCAAAGGAAAAATTTGGAAGAAATGTAACTGATTTGGTTTGGACTTACTACATGTTAATTCCCAATTTTATTTTTTTTACTTCAATGTTATGTAATTACTTTAAAAAAAAAAAAAAAAAGGGTCGTTGACATATCCCTTCCTCAATTGGGATCTTATTTTGGAAACCCGACCGGAAGTAGTTATTTCGTCCTGACAGCTTGACCTGCTTCTGACTTGCTTGTGATTCATGTTTTGTTAGCTAATCTAGCAAGCAGATGTCGACCGGTTGAACTCATTTTCAGATGAATATATGTGGTAAGGCTTTTGCTTCTCCCGTGCGCAACGTACTGCCGGTAATACGCAGGACGTTGAAGTTACCAAAACAAGAGAAGCGAGTATAATCGCGTTTCAATGCATTCGTGATGAATTACCTGCTCTGCTAACGAAGCTAACGCTTGCTAACTGGAGCTTCCAGGAGAAGCCAGCAGGAACCGCCTCGACATTTACGTGATCCTCGCTCGCAGCGCTGCTCCGAACAACATTGATTTGCGTCGTGAATGATGGCTCGTATCGGCGTGAAAATGCACAATGATAAAGGATATACGTGTACGCCGTGAGGATTTTTGTTGTTGTTGTTGTTTTTTTTTGCTCGCTTTTACGTTGGCTTATGTCTGCGCTCGGGCCCAGTAGTGCTGCTGCTGCTGCTGCTGCTGCTGGGCCGGTCACGTTAAACCAAAAGCTTGCCCACCGTTTTATGACAGTGAATTTATAATCGTCTTAACTTTAATTTACACTGATGGAGATCACGGGGGAACTTAAAGTAACCGGATCGAGGACAGGACATTTTGGTGATATTTTGAAATGTCAAAGGTTTTTGTCTGGACAACATCACCGGTCTGAAGTGATGTCGCTGACGTGAAGGTGTGATCACGTTATTTATTTACTTGACGTTGATTTACAGAAAGAAAGAATAACGTTTTGTGTTTGACCTTTGTCTCACCTGAAGCTTGCGGAGTACAACCTATAACTCGCTTATCCAGCATCTGATCTCCATCAGTCAGTTCGCACTTTTCTAATGGTTTATTTTATCCTCTTTTTTTTATTTATTTATTTATCTCATTATTGACTATGACACCAGTGCTTTCTTTTGGAATTAAGTGGTGATCTGTGTCTATGTGATGTGCAATTGCAGCATAACACGGTTCAGGCGCCACTCCTAGTAAGAGGGGCGGATGGCACACAGACGTAACCCACCTGAGGCGTCCCAGAGAACAGAACACCTGGAGCCCGATGATGAATCCGACAGGGACTCTGGTGTTGGGGATGATGCAGGAGAGGATGCTGACAGTTGCCATGGAAGCACAGTACCGGGAGGCGAGAAAGTCAAGAACCAAGATGGCATGGAAGAAACCAGCGAGGAGGGCGAAGATTTTACAGTTTTTGTTTCCTTTCAAGGCAATATGGACGATGAAGACTTCTATCAAAAACTTGACACTGTCCTCAGTGGGATACCCAACATGCTTGATATGGGTTAGTCAAATCTTCTCAAACTTGTTGTTGTTGTTGCTGTGGAAAAAGTATCATATGGTTTTTTTAAACTTCTTATGCACAGACAAATATATAGGAACTACCCAGTGCCGCTGTCTTGCTTTCTGCTGATGACCAGCTGTCATTGTTAATCTATTTTGATCTTAACAGACTTTAAAGCATATATCCTCTTGGATCTTTCCATGTTGTTGTGTACAACATTGAATCTATCTTGTTCTTGTCCTTCTCTGAACTCATGAGAGAAACAAATCCATCTCGTATACGCTGTAATTGCAATCCCAACTTGCATTCATTAAGTACCCTTTCTATTAGGCTCTGAGAGGCTACGAGCACAGCATGTGGAGCCGTGGAACAGCGTGCGAGTTACCTTCAACATTCCTCGGGATGCTGCTGAAAGACTCAGACTGTTGGCCCAGAACAACCAGCAGCAGCTCAGAGACCTGGGGATTCTCTCGGTGCAGATAGAAGGTAAAAGTAGAGTTTTTCACTTGACTCACTGCATTTTGTATTAAGAGACCTGTCTGTGGCACTAGACCTCCTGTTTTGAATGTTACTTAAGTTAGCTAAATTATTGGTTTTCCCTCTTTTGATGTTCAGGGGAAGGGGCCATCAATGTGGCTGTGGGACCAAATAGAGGACAAGAAGTCAGAGTGAATGGACCAATTGGTGCTCCCGGCCAGATGAGAATGGATGTTGGCTTTCCAGGCCAGCCTGGTCCAGGTATTAGTTTACTGAGTTTAATACACAAAGTAATAATAGACTGTGCATGAATTTTGGATAGTAGTTATTTTCATAGTAATACAAATAGTATTACTGTGTATTGTGTTTGTGGTTTTGGTTCTTGTTATTCTTAGTATGTCAAAAAGCATACATTATTATTGATTATCAATCTGTTGTTTGCCTATTCACCATTTAGTTACTTTATAAAAATTAGTCATTTGCTTGTTGACACATTATAAATTAATTTTTTATTTTTTTTTCCATAAGGAGGGGTAAGGATGGCTAATCCGTCGATGGTCCCCCCTGGGCCGGGCATGGTAGGTCAGACTATGTTACCAGGCGGTAGTGGACAGATGCATCCTCGCATTCAGAGGCCATCCTCACAAACAGGTTTTGTTTTTTGTTTCTTTAACATTAAATTATGCATGTTGAACATGTGAATATATTACCACTTAGACAGCACAGTAATAGATCAATTTAATTTTCCATGCCTACAGATGTGATGGATCCAATGATGCCAGGTATGTCAGTTCAGCAGCAGCAGCAGCAGCAGCAGCAGCAACAACAACAACAGCAACAGCAACAACTTCAGCACCAACAGGCTGGTCCCCATGGCTCAGGCCCCATGCCTCCTCAAGCTGCCCATCACATGCAGGCTTTGCAGGCTGGGAGGCAGATCAACCCTGCTGCACTGCAGCAGCTACAACAGCAGCATCACCAACAGCAACAGGCCCAGCAGCAAGCTCAGCTCTCCCAACTTGGACCAAGACCTCCTTTCAACCCATCAGGCCAAATGGCTGTGCCTCCTGGCTGGAATCAGTTGTCCTCTGGGGTCCTCCAGCCACCAGCTGCCCAAGGAGGCCCTGCCTGGAGAAAGCCCCCACCCCAAACCCAAATGGTTCAGCGCCCACCCTCCCTTGCCACTGTTCAGACGCCCAATCATCCTCCACCTCCCTACCCATTTGGCAGCCAACAGGCTGGGCAGGTATTTAATGCCATGGGACAAGGACAATTACAGCAGCAACAGCATACAGGAATGGGTCAGTTTGCTGCTCCTCAGCCTAAAGGCCAACAGGCCGTCCCTGGTGGAGTTGCAGGACCGCCCAGGCCCCCTCCACCACTTCCACCGACTTCTGGACCGCAGGGCAATCTCACTGCCAAGTCCCCTGGCTCGTCCTCATCTCCTTTTCAGCAGGGCTCACCAGGGACACCTCCCATGATGGTTCAGAGACCTACAACTCCACAGGGTTTCCCCCAGGGCGTTGGTTCACCAGGAAGAGTGGCCCTTGGCCAACAAGGTAACATGCAACAAGGTTTCATGGGAATGCCCCAGCATGGACAACCTGGGGCCCAAGTTCATCCAGGTGAGGTACCGTTGGTAGCCATTTTCTTGCGATGAAAGTGACCAACAAATAAAAAGATTATTTGGCCATTGTAAAAGCTTTTAGTTAAAGTAAAGATAGTTTTTATACTCTAATGTGTGTGTATATCTAATAACGGAATCAATCACTACTGATTGCAGGCATGCCAAAGCGTCCCATGGGCTTTCCAACCCCAAACTTTGTTCAAGGTCAGGTGAGTGCCAGCACTCCAGGAACCCCTGGTGGAGGAGCCAATCAGCAGCTACAAAGCAGCCAGGCAATGACTCACACAGGTAAAATGTCTACAACACTGCAGATGTGTAGTGTTATGTCTGAGGTTAAACACACAATTAAGGTTTACAATACATTACCTTTTGACTTAATTCTTAGTTGTCAATGGCAAGATTTTAATTTATTTTTGTTTCTACTACAAAGCTTCATTAAATACTTAACATTTTAGATTTTGTCACAGAACACAGCAGATATAGAACCATGCTTAGAATTAATGTCTGTGATTATTATGATATAGTAATGATTAAATGGATAGTAATAGTCATGTGAGATCATAAATTTGAGATCAGCAAACTTTCATTGTTATCAGCTGTGCAAAAGATTAATGTTTGCAAAGAAAGTAATCCTTTCATACACTTAATTATTAAGTCTTAATTTAGAATGCCACTATAATTTAAAATATTACTTAGGTTGTCAAGTAACTCATGTTTTTTTGATCACAAGTACCAATGCGTTAATCAAACATGAGCACTGTCAGTGAAACATGCATAACACATGAACATTACAGAATCACTACAATACTGTGTAAGTAAGGAGGGGTTATTTTGCTAATTGTACATTTTGTTTCAGTGAATTTTAAAGAAAGCATTACACTTAGATGCTTTTCGATACAATCTGTTACTTTAAAAGTAGAGGCCCTTATATTTGAACACTCATGAAGTCCAATCTGTGCAGTCTGTTTGTTGCTCTTTTGCTGATTTGATTAACTGCTTTGATATGTTGACCGTCTAATTTGACATTCTGTGGCTAAACATTCAGCCTGCAGAAGGCATAATAGTTTATTACCTGTTGTTAAGTTCATTCAAGTATTTTTTAATTGATTTTCCTTCTCCATTTTACATCAGGAGCTCAGCCATCAACCTCCACACCAAATTCAATGCAGGGACCACCCCATGCTCAACCCAATGTTATGGGTGTACAAAGTAGCATGGCAGGTCCACCCACTGGTACAACCACTGGGCCTATTATGGGCCAGCAACAGCCTGGCCTCCAGACCCAGATGATGGGCCTCCAGCATCAGGCCCAGCCTGTGTCCTCCTCCCCCAGCCAGATGGTTCAAGGCCAGGGTGGAGGTCAGACTGTCCTCTCAAGGCCCCTCAATCAAGGGCAGAGGGGAGGGATGACCCCACCCAAGCAGATGATGCCTCAGCAAGGCCAGGGGGTGATGCATGGGCAGGGTCAGATGGTTGGAGGCCAAGGGCACCAGGCCATGCTCCTGCAGCAGCAACAGAACTCAATGATGGAACAAATGGTTGCCAACCAGATGCAAGGAAACAAGCAGGCATTTGGAGGCAAGATTCCAGCTGGGGTTATGCCTGGCCAGATGATGCGTGGCCCTTCTCCAAACGTTCCAGGTAACATGGCTCAGTTCCAAGGCCAGGTTGGCCCACAGCAGATGACTCCACAGCAGCAACAGCAAATGGCTCAACTTCAACAACAGCAGTTGCAACAGCAGCAGCAACACCAATTGCAACAGCAACAGCTACAACAGCAGCAGCAGCAGCAGCAGCAACAACAACAACAACAACAACAACAACAACAACAACACCAGCAGATGAACCAGCAACAGCCCCAGCAGGTTCCAATTGCTGT
This sequence comes from Brachyistius frenatus, assembly GCF_029030835.1. Classification (NCBI taxonomy): domain Eukaryota; kingdom Metazoa; phylum Chordata; class Actinopteri; family Embiotocidae; genus Brachyistius; species Brachyistius frenatus. The sequence goes on along the minus strand of NW_027210605.1, from coordinate 3,534,207 downwards.
CAACCCTAATCAAGCTATGGGCATGCATGGACAACAAATGAGACTCCCTGCTGGTCATCCTCTTATCCAGCAACAGTTGCAGCAGCAGCAGCAGCTACAGCAGCAGCAGAAACAACAACAGGCGATGTTGCAACAACAACAACAACAACAGGCAGCTCAGCAACACCCACATGCCTTGGCAGATCCAAATGGGGGTACAGGGGATTTGGGGGTCCAACAAATGGTCCCAGATATGCAGGCACAGCAGCAGCAAGGCATGATGGGAGGCCCTCAGCACATGCAGATGGGAAATGGGCACTTTGCAGGTCATGGCATGAACTTTAACACACAGTTCCCAGGTCAGATACCAATTGGGGGACCCTGTGGACAGCCAGGCGGTTTTCCTGTGAGCAAAGATGTTACACTGACTAGCCCACTTCTGGTCAATCTGCTGCAAAGTGATATCTCAGCCAGCCAGTTTGGACCTGGAGGAAAACAGGGAGCTGGTGGAGGAAATCCGGCCAAACCCAAAAAGAAGAAACCAGCACGGAAAAAGAAGCCCAAAGACGGCGAAGGACAACAGCAAGTAGAGGGACTTGGGTAATAATTTGTATTCATCACAGTTTTGCTTTTGTCGCGGTGAACAGTTGAGTTTTATCACTTTTAGATTATTTATCTGATTTTTCATCTATTAACTCTTTCTCCTTAGTGGTCTTGATGCGACTGCTGCCATGGAGGATTCTGAATTGCCAAATCTGGGTGGTGAACCAGGTTTGGGCTTAGACAGCTCAGGCCAGAAACTCCCTGATTTTGCTAACAGGCCTGCAGGTAAATTAAATAATTGATACATTTCTGCAGTTTTTTTGTAACTATTTTAGCCAGAAATTATTTAGTTGTAGACACCTTACTTTAATCTTGATTTTTCAAAATTTTTACTTAAATTTTTTTTTTTATAAATATGTGCCTCTTTATACTAATCTAGGCTTTCCTGGCCAACCTGGAGAGCAGAGAGTATTGCAGCAGGTACCCATGCAATTTATGCAGCAGCAGCAGCAGCAACAACAACAACAACAACAACAGCAGCAGCAGCAGCAACAACAACAACAAATGCAGCACATGCAGCAGCAGCAGCAGATGCAACAACAGCAAATGCAACATCAGCAGCAAATGCAACAGCAAATGCAGCAGCAGCAAATACAACAACAACAACAGCAACAACAATTACAACAACAGCAAATGCAGCAACAGCAGCAAATGCAACAGATGCAGATGCAGGGTCACCAGAATGCTCAGGGGCAGCAGGGAATGTCAGGGCAGCAGCCTTCGGGTCAAGGCCAGCCGCAGATGCACCCTCATCAGCTGCAACAGCAGCAGCAGAATCAACAGCCACACTTGCAACAGCAGGTATTATTATTACATACATTAACAACAGTATTTAGTATCAACACAACAATTTGTCTAGTCATACGTAATGATCCCCACTTTGCATTCTAGCAGCAACAGCAGCAGATGATGATGATGCTGAAGATGCAGCAGGAGCAGGCGAAGAATCGCATGCCCATTCCTCCAGGAGGGCAGCTCCCCCCTCGGGGCATGGGCAATCCACCTGAAGTGCAAAGGCATCCTGTTTCACAGCCAGGCAACATGCCTGTAATGATCAGCCTTCAGGGACATGCAGGGGTACCGCCGTCACCTGATAAAGCCAGAGGGCTGCCCCTGATGGTGAACCCACAGGTGAGGGCCAACTGTTAAGGCCTATGTAAAATCAATAGCTCAAGATCGTTGAAATTTAAATCTTTCTTGGAATTAAATTGTTCATTAGTTGTATTTCTTTCTCCCTCTAGCTTGCAGGGGCTGCACGAAGAATGTCCCATCCTGACATAGGACAGGGTCCCCAAGGCACTGGCTCTGAGGAGGCCCCCACAAGTGCCCACTCCAAGCAGGACAGGCCTGGTGGTCCAGAAATTGGGCTGCAGACAGGAAATGGGGCCCAACAGATTATGTCCAGTCAAGCCTCCAACACTCACATGATGAAACAAGGCCCGGGTCCATCACAAATGCCCCAACACACTGGAGCCAGTCCCCAGCAACAGTTACCGACGCAGTCTCAACAAGGAGGCCCCATGCCTGGCCTTCATTTCCCAAATGTCCCTACAACTTCTCAGAGTTCAAGGCCTAAAACCCCCAACAGAGCCAGTCCTAGGCCTTACCACCATCCTCTCACCCCAACAAATCGTCCGCCCAGTACTGAGCCCTCTGAAATTAACCTTTCACCTGAGAGGTTAAATGCCTCTATTGCAGGGCTGTTTCCCCCCAAAATCAACATTCCTCTGCCTCCCAGGCAGCCAAACCTGAACAGAGGATTTGACCAGCAAGGTCTTAACCCAACAACTCTGAAAGCCATTGGGCAGGCCCCCCCTAGCTTAACTCTACCAGGCAACAACAACAATGGCAGCACAGGTGGAAGTAACCCTAACAACAGTCAGCAGCCTTTCTCTGCTGGTGCTGGTGCAGGGACTGCAGGGGCAAAACAGGACAAACCTGGAGGACAGGGTAAGAGGGCAAGTCCTAGCAATAGTCGAAGGTCAAGTCCAGCCTCTAGTCGCAAATCAGCAACCCCAAGTCCTGGAAGACAAAAGGGGACAAAAATGGCTATCACCTGCCCTCCCCAGCAGCAGCAGCAGCAGCAGCAGCAGTTAATCAACCCTCAGGGGCAAACAATGATGCTAAGCCCCGCCTCAGTACCTCAGAGTCCAGTATCTATGCCCTCACAAGTGAGTGGTGGCATGGAGGCACAACAGACCCAGAGCAACCTCCATGGAATTCAAGGTAATCCTGCTGATGGAGTCAGGGAAAGCCAGGGAATGATGACAGCAGAGCAGCGACAGATGCCCCAGCCTCAGCCTTTGAGGGAGTTATCAGCCCCCAGAATGGCAAGTCCTCGTCTGCCCCTGCCTCAGCAGCCTAAACCTGATTTGGAAATGCAGGCTGGCGCAGTTGATAGGCAACCAACACACCAAGCACCTATGCAGGACGCCGAGGTCTCATCTGCTCTCAGAGCAGCACCAATCTCCCTCAACCAGTTACTGGATAACACAGGTGTTTCAAACATGTCGCTTCGTCCAATACAAAGTAATACTGTCATGAGAAAAGACAGTCCTAATTTTGTTTTGGATCCAGACAGACCACTTCAAAGTAATTCCCAGAGCACAGATATGTCGGCGTCTGTCACTACTACTGTCACTATTAATGAAACCGAAGCTAAACCCAAATCCGCTGTCCCAGTTCCTACCAGCAGTCCTAACCTCCAGCCTGTTTCAATTCTGAGCTCGCACCCTCCCACTAATGTGAACTCCAATACTACTCCCAGCCTTAACCAAAACCCCATCTCTAGTTTTGGAGTCATTCCCAGTCCAAATGTAAATCCCATAACTACCCTTTGCAGCACCCTCAGTACCAATACTAATACAACCCCAAGTGTAAGCTCCAATCCAGTCACTTCAGGTCAGAACAGTTCTGCCTCAACTGTTAGTACCAGTTCTTACTCCAGCTCTGCTGTAAACCCAGCTGGTTTAGCTCTAAAACCAACCCCTAGTCCTAAACCTGTGACAAGTGTTCATTCAGTCATACAGATTCCTGCCTCTTCTAGCACCATTTCATCCAACCAGATAACTGTATTTGTCACCTCAAACCCCATCACTTCTGCCCCCACTCCACAGGCACCCACATCTATGGTTTCCACCATGGTGGCGGTCCCTAACAAAAACATTAGACCTCAAGACATCAGGCAGCAGAGCCCTGCCCCACGACCTCAGTTCATCACCACCACCCCTGTATTTATCAACCCAATTTTCCAGGTCCCGACTGCATCAGTGGCTCCCAATACAACAATGGTATCGCAGTCGGTCACCATGGTGGGGTCAATTCAAGTATCCACCACAAACATCCAACTTTCTCCTGCCCCAACCTCCACCCAGTCCTCAGTGGCAAGCATTGCCAGCACTCAGGCCGGTAGAAGTGCTGTTGGACAGGTCCAGATTGCCACTAGTATGTCCTCGTCAGCCCCGGTTGGTAGTCTCCTAACTCCTCAGCAAATTAACCCAGGGACCGTTAAAACAGAAATTCTTGGTGAGACAGGTTCTTCTCAGAAACCTACTCTCCCAGCCAGGCAGCCATCCCCCCATCCAAGCCCTTCAGCATCATCTCTCTTTCAGTCACCGCTCGCTTCTCCTCCTCCCTGCTCTAGTCCTGGGGCTGTAAACCCCATTCGAAAGAGCCCCATGTCTCCATCTCTCATTGCCCAGGTAAAAAGTAAGCCTGCACAGTCTGCTGTGGCTGTTTCTAGTACATCTGACTCCAAGCAAAGTCCTGCTGAAAGGCCCACACAGGGGCATACAGGGGTTGTGCCACCACAAGTCTTTCATCCTCCTGCTAGTTCAGCCATTCAAATTGAAGCACAATCTCCCCATACTGCTGCTGTTGCTCCAAACAACATTACTCTGCCTGCAGTCTCTTCTCCAGTCACAGTTACTGGCCAAGTTACTGTTCCTCCTCAGATTGTTGGCCACGCACCAGTGCTCGCACCAGCTTCAGTCTCAAGTCCAGCACAGACTGTGACTTCTCAAGCTCCTGTTGTCACTGTAGTTGGTACCACCACTGGTGTCTCTTCTTCTACCATGCTCTCTACGGTCACTCCTGTACAAAGTCCTTTACCGTCCATTGTTCCAATTGTTGCCACACCTGGACCTGCTCAGGAGGTTCCCCACACCATATCTTCTCCGGTTGCTAATCCCACTGAAGTTCCTCCAGGCCAGTCTGGCACTGCAGCCGTAGAGCCTTCCATCACATCAGCCGCAGCACCTGATGAAACCACTCAGACCACCCCAGGTAAACACACAACTGTGAGCGACAGGAATTATTGGGCAAATATATGTATCAAATAAACAATGGCCATATTCTGGGGATGGTCCTTGGTCAGGTCAAGACAGTGACTACACAAACTGTCACTGCTGCATCAAGATTTAGTTATTACATGCCATATAAACATGTTTAATGCTGCATTGTGTATCAATTAATGTTTATTATTTCTGCGTTTTATTGTTTAATGAGAAAAACACTTGCTCTGTGAAAAACACATTGATAATTGGTGGTCATAGTGGAGCAGAGACAGTTATTCAAGGCTTCTGCTCAACACCCCACATACATTTACATAGCCATATGTGGTTTTAGTTGCACAACCAGTGAAGCATATGATGCTTTATGATTCAGATTTGTCAGGAGAAATATTTTATCCTTTCATCCCCCAGCACCTATTCAACAAGACGTCCCACAGTCACAGGAACCTGTTGCCACGGAGAAGACTGGTAAGTGTAATCATTCTTCTTTTACAGCTGTTTAAAATGCCTATCTTTAAAAACCAAAAAGAACGATGCCATATGACCTTGTATGAGCCCTTGGAACTAGAGGGCATAGAAATAATATTTATTTATTTATTTTTTTTTAGGTGAAGAGGTTTCAACAGGTTCTGAGCAGGGGTAAGATTTCTTGTAACGTTGATACTCTTAGTTACTATATTGTTGATTAACTGTGTAATGCCTCACGGGTTAGGGTTTTTAAGGTGTCCCTTTCCATTGATCTTTGAAAAGCGGGTCTAATCTTAAGACTTATGCTCTTGAAGAAGAAATGCTTAGAGATTTCAAGCTCTACTGAAACTCAGGGAGTTCATTTGGTTGGCCATGGGGGTACATGGTGAAAACAATAAGCCCATGTGGCTTCATCACTTGGTATGTATGATTAGCATGCAACAATATATACTTATGCATGTCAAAAGTGTAAAGAAAGAACAGCCCATCATGAAACAAATTGTACCTCTCCACTGACCTTTATGGCTATATCTCTTTTCCTGGGGATTGTCATCAATAGTGGGGAAAGTGAAGCCATGTTTGTTCAGCACAGTTTATAGTTTACCGCTGTTTTTCCACTTCTATCACAGATGGGCAAAGAAAAGAAAGACGCCCATCAACTTAGTCCCAAGGTATGTATTTTAACATGTTTGTGCTGCAAAGACACAAGCAGTGATCATGTCGACGTAGTGGATGCTGTCGGGATGAAGACGGACAGTATCTGTGGTAGACGAGGAAAAACAGCAGAGTCCTGATTGGTATTATATCTTTCTCTGAGTAGAGCAGAGTTAACTCACACCCATGCATGTTAAGTAACACATCTCGTGTTGTCTTTCCTTTCTTCCTTGTCGTTTGTTGTTTTTCTGTCTGGTTCTCCCAGAGTGGCTGTGGAGAAGCCCAAGGGGCCAAGCAGACGTAGCTCCCGTGCAGAGAAAGAGGTAGAGGAGGAGCCAGTAGCAGACAGTGGCATTAGGAAGAGATCAGCCAGGCCTGGAACCAGTGCTGCTGTCAAAGGTAGTATCTTTAAATTGACAGAACACCTCTTCGTACACCTGAGCTGCACACACACGGCACAGCTACCCTTTCTCCTGATACACTTGTGTGCTACTCTTTTCAGCAGAAACTGGAGCGAGTCCCACCCAGGCCAAACGAAGGAAGTCTAAATAGGCACAACTGCAGTTGTGGTAACCTGTGAACTGTACTGTAAATGTTTTTGTTTCTCGCTGTGAATCAGTTAATATTGGTTTCTCTGACCCAGCTTATGAATTTTTACTGGATGAAGAAACCATGTACAGATTGTTTTAAAAAAGAATTATGCTATTGTTTTGTCCATGTTATCATGTGAGATTGTAGTTAGAATGTGTGCATACAGTTTGTGTGAATGTGCTTTTTATATTATTAAATGCTGGATTAATCGTGAAGACTGATAATGGAGCTTGTCATGACTGTATAATTATGTTGTAAAACTGAATTAAATTTTCTACTGCTTTTGTTGGGTGAAACTGTGTTTTATGATTCGTGTATCGTTTAAAGGTTATTGTCATTTTAAATTAAGTCTCAGTTTGCTCATTGTTAAACAGAACTGTATTTACAGTAAATGATGGCAAATAAATGTTTGCTAATGCTAAAGGTTAGATTGTTCCCTGTTGTTTTACACAAAACATCTCAATTATTTGGACTTGGTATTTTAACGTAGTCCTGTATATTGTAGATAGACATTAGTAGGAGGTGGCATGTGATGTTTAGATGAAGTTGAAACATTGACGTCACCTGACATTAAGAGATTAATAGATTTTAAACCCGTAATAAATTTCCCAGAAACACTTATACTTTGTGACTGGACAAAAACAAAGAGTGCACTTTGAAATGAAACCGTGGACAGGAGGTGTTTTTGAACTGGTTCAGGTAGGGACCACGCAGAGAGCGTCTTGTCGATGTTCAGGTTGGGTTTTGAGCGCATGCGCAGTCGGTAAACGTTGGGACTCCATTCCGGGCTGTCACTGAGGGTTCCCTGAGCCTCGCATCCCGAGCAGTCGCATCCCAAACAGCTGTGCACTGTGACAACTTTATCTGCTTTACAAACAAAAAATAACTTGACCATGAGCGGAGACCGTGGACGCGGAGACTCTCAGGTCAGCTCTTGGTTGATAATTAATGTTTTTTTTCGGTGCAGTTTGTAGCAATTCCTCGGCAATAACTGCCATAACAGGAGTATTTACAGTCGGGATATTTAATAATGGCAAAAAAAAAAAAAAATAATAATAATAATAATAATGTTTGCTAACGTTATGCGTCAGCTTGTTCTCTGTCGTTTTAGGAAAACTTAAATATTTTTGACTTGATTTTTTTTAATGCAGCAGAATGCATGTATTTGTAGGTTGCGTTTCTCTTTCTATTGAAACTTGAATAACCAAGCTACCGGCATTTGTAAAATTGAATCATTAAAAACACTGTTTCTCACAATTTGCAGGTCAATTCTGGATCTAAAGGAAGCGGTAGGTCCTCTGATGAGGCTATTTATTGATATTGTCTATGATTTCCAGTCAGAATCGTGGCTACCTGTCTACTGTTAGTTTTTAAAGGGTAGAAATGGCGTCCCAGAGACTAAGTCCCTTCTCCTCCACTCTCTTGCGGCTATTGTTCAAAAAGAGGGTCTGAAATGTGCACTTGCCAACCTCGGATTTTGAATCTGATGGGGGATTCCGACAGGGCCTGGCATCGTGTATATTTTGCATGCCTCAGTGTGATAATATGTACGTGCAATTATAACGAATTTTGGGGCTGAAAGTGGCCGATTTGGGGCTGAGGACTTAGTCTCTGCGCCATTTTCTTTTTCAGTGTGTAGCAGCTAGGGCGCCGATCAGCGAGCCAACTGTCTGCCGTGATATGGAGGCGAGAGCTGGGAGCTTATCGCCTCTCCCTGCCCGTATCACCACCACCACCACCACCACCACCCTGCACTCTGCCTCCATCTCTGTTTAAGAGTTTAAGAGACGTTTATCTGCGCAGCCAACAGGGAATGCTCACACATGAGTTTAAAACTTCAAGGCACGTAAAAGAAAGTTGCCTTACATGATTAAAAGCCCTGAACAGGCGTTTTTGCACAAATTATAGTCTTCACACAAAAGTGTTAATTACTCGCACAAAGTTGAGAGCACTCTTCTTCTTTTTTTTTCTTTTTTTTTTCTTCCTTGAAAGCTTCATTTTCAGCATGATTTGAGAAAAAGAAAATCAATCAGTGGGGAACTGACTTGGTTATAATAACAGGGATGTGTATTATTGCTTCATATGACAATAGTAGATAATACAGTTATTAAACTGCCATGACAACTGGGAGCCACAAGGTGATGATCAGGCCAATCCAGGTCTACCTCAGGACGAATTTCACTGAGCAGGAAACATTTTAATATTAAGACTCATGTAAAATCATAACAGCCTAATCATTTCACTGGCAGCAGAAGTATTAAGTATACAGTATAAGAAGTATTCCCCTATATTTTCTATGTTAAAGAAAAACCCCACTGAAAAACTGTGTTAAATATTAAAAGGTAATTAATTATGTGAGGCTGTGGATGGAATATTACAGCGATCTCTACTGATACCAACTCACTGAAAGTCCCACACTTTAGGAGTATGAATTCTTTGTTGAATTTACCTGTAATGTAATATAGAATGTAATTAAGTAAATTTGTAGATTCAAAGTAGATTCACTTTGCTTGAGTTTTCTAATTGGTACAGCTGTACTCCACAACATCTCAGAGGTAGACCTTGTACATTTTACTTTAGCTTTAGCAACTATTTTCTTCATAGATTTTACATTCACAATAATAAAGTGAGCTAATAAATTATAATGCACTGTTATAGATTACATTGCAAAAGGGTATATAGAATAGTTCAAGAAGTATTGTGGAGAAATTCGAGAGATCTATTGCCAGAAATGGAATATAATATTCATATTTATGTTTTCATTAGTGTATAATCATGGCATGCTTTGTGGAAGAGAACCTGCTTCCTATGTAGATATTAAGGTCTCATTCTAAGGTAATTAAAACACAACAATTTAGTTTCAGGTGATTATGCACAAATGAAAACATAATTATGAATATTATATTCCTTTTCTGCCTGTAAATCCTACACACTGAACCTTTAAGGTAGTCCTCCCGAGACTACCAAGGTATTCACATTATGTTGCCCAGGCAGTGGCCCTACTTTAAAAGTCATCTAAATATAATAAGTATAAACAACACGATTTAAAAGATTGATTCTTAGATGCTACACATTGGGCAAATATAGTTATATTTTGTTCAGCTTTTTTTTAAATGCTGATAAACAAGTTGATCTCTCCTTTGTGTTGTAGATTCTCACAAACATAAAGACAAGCACAAAGACAAGGAACACAGACACAAAGATCATAAGAAAGACAAGGAGCGAGAGAAATTCAGGCAAAGCAACAGGTAGGATATTTGCTTCTTTCTCTCACTTGTTTGGTGAAATATTACAGAGTACTTGAAAAATGCCTTCATATAGCCTATATAAATATACAGCTCCTAAAATGATCAGTTTTCAGTGCTAACTCTTTACATGTGTTTATGCTTACTATGCTTTACTTTTGGCTTTAGCCATTAAAACAAGTTTAAACGAGGATAATGACAAAATCCATGCATTTGTTTGCAGATTTTGTCAGTACAACACATCTAAAAAAGGGTTACGAAGGGTGGTGCTAATTTATTTGAAACTAATAGAACCCTGCCATGTTAAATGAGAATGCGTTCTTCACAAGGATGCCTTCAAATCCACTTTTATGGATGACATCTGCAGAGTATTTGTAATATGAACCCTTGTGGAACATTTGTCTGGTAGAAGTAGTTGTGGACAGGAGTATAATAGCACAGTCATCACTTTGACCATTCTTGTTGCTCATTGTCATTGCCATTGCCATTGTATGTTAAAAAATGATCAAGTGTGTGGACGTTCTTTCGCGATGATTCCTTCTATGTCTATGCATCTAGACCATGCCTGACCTCTTGCACTTGATCTCTTGACTTCTTTGGCTTATGTGTTGCAGCGAACACAAGGAGCACTCTGAGAAGAAACACAGAGACAAAGACAAAGAGAAGCTGAAGCACAGCAACGGCAGTTCAGAGAAGCACAGAGAAAAACACAAAGAGAAAGACAAGGACAAAGAGAAGAGGAGGGAAGAGAAGGTTTGTTAATGGGTGTCAGTATAGCTTTTACAAAAGGCTTCTTTGGATAAAAATGTTTTGTTTTGACAGAATGATTATTTGACATTAATATGAAATCTTTGTTTTGTAATGATCGCCAAATAATTGTTTTGTGGTCTTGACATAGAACTTGTGTCTATTTTCTTCCAGTGATTGTCCTCATGAGAAAACAAAACATAAAACTTAAAAGTACACAGATGACCCTATAGCCTCCTGTTAACTCGGACTATAAATAAAACTTTAGACATTTTAAACTTGTTTTAAGGCACGAAAGCAGTTAACATTTATATTTAAGGATATTCTATATTTTTTCCTGTTTTCCACAGATTCAATCATCTCATTTAGAAAAGCCTAAAAAGGAGAAAGAAAATGGATATGTAAGGTAAACAGCTTCACAATTTTTTATAAAAGTAATTGTAAAGCAACTTTACTCATCTTTAAGTCATTCTGGAGAGATTGTACTGCAAGTTTAGCTCCTGCTTAGTTCTCATTATTGGGATATTGCTTTACTAACATGCAGTTTAATGTCTTTTCAATGTGTGACTTAGAGACACAAGCCCTGCTGCCATTAAGAGCGAGCCTGAAGATGACAACGGCTTCTACCGCTCTCCTCCACACAACAAGATCCCCAAACGAGAGTATGATGATGAAGAGTAGGTGGCATTCAAATAAATTGAGCATCCCTGTAGTTACAGTTAACGTTTGGTTATGTGCATCTTTAACAGCTTTGGTTCAGTTCATTTACCAGTGTGATTGTCTACAGATTTGAATACAAGCCCAAAAAAGTCAAGGTGGAACATGACAAAAAGTCCAAGAAGAGGAAACATGAGTATGAAGAAGATGAGGAAGAAGAGGTTCAATACGTTTTGTATATTATTGTGATAAATACATTGTTATATTCTTGACAGGCTGAAGTGTCCGCTGTTTGTGTTGCTACAGACTTATTTTGCTCTCCAATTGTTTTAGGACTTCAAGCATAAAAATAAGACAAGAGACAAAAAGGTAACAGGGGGAAAAAAAGCCAAAAAAGAAGAAGAGGAGAAGTGGAAATGGTAAGATATTTTTGTGGCTTTATTGTGGTTTTTCCTCAGGAAATTTCAGTCAGCTGATATACAACAGCTACTCAGAAGCAGATATCATATTTTTTCATTTCTCTCACGGGGTGTGTTTTACTGTTTATGGTGATTAGGTGGGAGGAGGAAAGATCCACTGATGGCTCCAAATGGCGCTTTCTTGAACATAAGGGTCCAGTGTTTGCACCTCCGTACGAACCCTTGCCTGACAAAGTGAAATTTTACTATGATGGTGAGTATTTGTTTAAAAATTCAGTTGTAATAATTCTTTGGTCAAGACTACAATGCCATTTTCTGCATTTGAAGGTAAATATATGAAACTTAGTGCTCCTGCTGAGGAGGTAGCCACATTTTTTGGCAAGATGTTGGATCACGAATACACCACAAAGGACATCTTCAGGAAGAATTTCTTTAAGGACTGGAGGAAGGTGAGTAGATTAGACATGAAAAATATTGCAGTGCCACAAGTTGAGAATGAGTTCCAAGAATTTCAATTTGGCATGTTTCAGATGTTTTCTCTTTTATTGTAGGAAATGACATCAGAGGAGAAGTCAATAATTACTGACCTGAAGAAATGCAACTTCAGTGACATGAATGAGTACTTCAAGGCCCAATCAGAAGCTAGGAAACAGATGTCAAAAGAGGAGAAACAGGTAGGCCTACATTTATTCACTCTCCCAACCTTGAAAAATTATGGACTTTCTCTTTGTAATTTCATACAATTTGTAGAAAATCAAAGAGGAAAATGAGCGGCTCCTCCAGGAGTATGGCTTCTGTATCATGGACAACCACAAGGAGAGGATTGGAAATTTCCGCATTGAGCCGCCGGGCCTCTTCCGAGGGCGAGGCGACCATCCGAAGATGGGCATGCTGAAACGTCGCATCAGACCTGAAGACATCATTATTAACTGTAGCAAGTAGGAAATCTCATTCCCACCATTATCGACACCATTAATGCCTTAAATTGTAACATTTCAGATAACTTTTGGACGCAAAGGAAGAACACAAAATGTGTCAAAAATGAATGTCTTTTTTTGTCTAGTTGTTAGTAGTACCACAAGGGGGCCCTGTCAAACCATTGTAGGTGAGGTTATATGAAACTACATAATGAGATTGTTGTGTAAACGATAATGGTAAGATAAGAATGTGTGTGTTTGTGAAAGCAATATATATAAAGTTATTGTTTGTGGAAGCTTTTAGTTTGTCAGAAGGTCATAAAGGGATTTTCCTCACATCCACTATCTTGTTTTTCACCGCTCTCCCTGTTTTGTCGCTTTCTTTATCTTTCCTTACATCTTCTCACTATCATGTTGTGATTTCTGAATTTATTTATAGACCGTGGAAATATATATATATATTTTTTTATCTGTCATTGCATGACATAGGGGTATGAGTGTGTTTGAGAGAGAGTTTATGGGAAGGCTAATTTGTAGCAGTCAGTTGCCTCAAAGAGACTCAGGGAAAAGAAAGTACGTGCTGCCTGCTGCATGTACTGTGTAGCAGATGGATCACTGACACACACTTGCACACATGCCGGCACTGTGTCAAAGGTAGTCTTCCTGTCAGAGTAGGCTGTGTCTGTGCAAACAATAACACAACCCAGGGAAGAAATTATGACCCCCCCACACACTGGTTATAAGTGCTTTGTTTTACAGTTACATTTCTACCTTCCTTATTGTCTCAAAGCTGTAGTGTTTACAACATGATATTCATCCTGGACTGGCCCATAAGGGTAGAAAAAGCCTAATTAGATTTGTCTGCAATAACTGTAGTTTTTGTACCTATAAGGAATTCACTTTAATCAACACGAAGGTAGAAACACAGTCTCAGTGCCTTCAGACTGGGCTGCACCCAGAGAGAAGCTCCCCTTAAACCTGTCAACATGTTTTAGACATCTTTAGTAAACTTTCCTCTTTTTCCATAGGGACTCCAAGCACCCAAAACCTCCCCCAGGAAAAAAATGGAAGGAGGTTCGCCATGACAACAAGGTGACCTGGTTAGCATCTTGGACAGAGAACATCCAGGGCTCCATCAAGTACATCATGTTGAACCCCAGCTCCAGGATCAAGGTACATGTGCTCTCACACCTTTAGTCTCCGCTAGCCTCCAGCTCATTGTTTTGACTTATCTTTGATCATTTTTGTGTGTGTTTGTTCAGGGGGAGAAGGACTGGCAGAAATATGAGACTGCCCGGCGTTTGAAGAAGTGTGTGGATCGCATTCGTACTCAGTATAGAGACGACTGGAAGTCAAAAGAGATGAGGATCAGGCAGAGAGCTGTGGCACTGTATTTTATAGACAAGGTGAGTAAAAATAGAGTAAAACTATAATGACAATAAGTGAGAGAGAAATTTTTTTTAAAACACAACATACAGTAGATTTGAAAAAGCAGCAGGTAGTGAACGAAACCTATAATCAAAATATGTTGAGGTGACCTGCTGAAACTTACAGTCAGTTATCATAGGAGCCGTATGGGCTTTCTTAATTCCAGTGATAAACTAAGTTTATCGATAAAATCCTGAACAAATGTTTACCCTTGACCCTTGGTAGCGATCCTGATGTGTAGTGCTTCTCTTATAGCTGGCACTGAGGGCGGGTAATGAAAAGGAAGAAGGTGAGACAGCGGACACTGTTGGCTGCTGCTCATTGCGGGTGGAGCACATCAAACTGTACCCCAAAATGGACGACCAAGAGTATGTGGTGGAGTTTGACTTCTTGGGAAAAGACTCCATCCGCTACTACAACAAGATCCCTGTGGAGAAGAGGGTAAGAATTGGATTGAGAAAGAGTGGCGAATAACATGTGAATGAATCAAGAGAAGAGTTAAACACAGGAATGAGCAAGAGCAGAAAGAGGAATTGTGGGAGATCTATTAGGGCGCAAAAGTGTGATTTCTGGTGTTATGAGGCCGGTGTTGGTTGTGTATTTGACAGATACGGAATTTAGTGTTAATGAGATAAGAAGTTTCTACCCTGAGAAGGATGTTTGCACAGGCAGGTGATCAGACATAAAAAGCTTTCCGTCAGCTCTTCCTCAGAGGGTGGCCTGTTTCCTGCTATTACCGGAGTGTACTCAACCACACACACACACACACACACACACATACACACATGGTAGTAATGCTCAGTTTTCAATCACAAATTCTCATTCACGCCTGGGAACTGTCTTTGTCTCTGCTTTGCCACATGGCTATAGAAGTGCTCACAAAAAACACTTAACTGCAATCAATAAACCACCTTCACTTGTCATCATTAACGGAAATACGATGACACCCCCTTCTGGCAGAAATGTGAGGGTGCATCCACTAACAGTTTAACTGAGGAGTGAAGTGATTTCATGCTGAGTGAATCTTTTGTGTTTTTGTTGTTATCAGGTCTTTAAAAACCTCCAGTTGTTTCTGGAGAACAAACAGCCTGAAGACGACCTCTTCGACAGACTTAATGTAAGAAACACAAATATCTGGACTGTTTACCTTTTTAATCACAGTACTTTGTGCTCAACTGTTCTCTCTCATTTCTGTGTTTTCTGCAGACTTCTATTCTTAATAAGCACTTACAGGAGCTGATGGATGGGCTAACAGCAAAGGTTTTCCGTACCTACAACGCCTCCATCACTCTGCAACAGCAGCTCAAGGAACTTAGCTGCTGTGAGTGACAGCAGCTTCAGGCTGTCAGATTGCAGCTCATCAAAATCAACACCAACAAAATAATGACATTTATTAAATAAGTTAATGCCTATAAGGAATTTTAAAGCAACATTTGCAGCGTTGTGGTTTGCTCAGTGATCAATCCTTGCAGCCATACAGTGTCTGTGAAGGTGTAACAGGTTGCTTTTGTGCTGTATTTCTTAGCAATAGAGTTGTAGTGACATCAGGATCTCGTTGGAGTTTATATCCATTTATTCTGACAAGGACAGATAATAAAGCAGAGCCTCCATGCAAATAAAACTACTCGCTCCTCTCCCGCAGGAGAACAGTACAAAGAGCCTCATAATGAAATATTCGGCACAGAACATAAATCCATGAACAATAAAACATACCTGAATGGGACAAATAGTGAATGAGAAACGCCATGAAAATAGAATTGCTTGTTCTAGCTGCTACACAAATACATTAAATACAAATCGGGAATGTTAGTTTAATTTGCAATTCATTTATAGCCTATAACACTGAGCTGTTAAAAACAACATTAGAAGTGGCAGTACACGGATATACCAGTGTACTGGTGTCTGGAGAGACTGGGGGGGACTGTGGGAGAACAGAGGACGAAGGTGGCGCTTCGAATTTGAACCCTACGGATAAACGGTGTCCACATACTATCTTTGTAGGCCTTCCCATTTAGATTATAGCTATATTTTGACAGATTTTGTGTAATTATATAGACAACAGGTACTCTACCTGTAATTTACTGTACATGACAAAAACATCATTGTGTCTTTAAATATTTAATGCCTTAAAGATTTGAGTCAGTGCCTTAAAATTTCAATAATTCTATAATTCCAAACTGCTTTTACCTTGTTGTGTTTGGTTTTACAGCTGATGACAGCATCCCAGCAAAGATCCTGTCATACAACAGAGCCAACCGGGCGGTAGCCATCCTTTGTAACCACCAGAGAGCTCCGCCCAAAACATTTGAGAAGTCCATGCAAAACCTTCAGACCAAGGTAAAGTCCTGAGTTACACCTTTCTTTTCTTGTGTTGTCCCTTAACAAGAAGTGATGTCTGGATACCATTGTATTTTATTTTTTTTTATTTTTTGCCATTGTGTTCGATGAAGATATTCTGTCTCTACATGATGCAGATTTTATTATTCACCCAGCATGTATTTGTTGTGATTGCAGATTGACGAGAAACAAAATCAGCTATCTGCAGCCAGAAAGCAGCTGAGGGCTGCCAAGGCTGATCACAAAGCTTCCCATGATGACAAGAGCAAAAAGTAAGAAAGCCTGAGCACTGCTAACCAGTAGGCGAGAGTTTGATCCATTACTTCCTTGCTTAACCCTCTTTGTCCCTGTTAAGGCAACAACGTTTTATCTCTACAAACTCCTAAACATCAACTCCATGGCGGTTATGGCATTTGTTTTTCAGTCCATGAGTATAATTCGTCATCTCTTCGTGTCTCTTTCTCCCTGCCTCTATGCATCTCTTTCTCGGTCTTTCTGTATATATTCTTTCTGTCTGTCTGTGTATTTATTCCTCCTTCTCTGTGTTTTTGTGTCTCTTTTTCCCTCTTAGGGCTGTAGAGGTGAAACGTAAAGCTGTACAGAGGATAGAGGAGCAGCTGATGAAGCTCCAGGTACAAGCCACAGACAGAGAGGAGAACAAGCAGATTGCTCTGGGCACCTCCAAGCTCAACTACCTGGATCCACGCATCTCTGTTGCATGGTATTTATGTTTCACAGCACACATTATTTATCTGTGTTTATTAACTGTGAACTGTTATTCATTTATTTATGGGTTTCACTATGGTAAAAAAAACAAAAATACAACAACCGTGACATAGAGTAAGCCACCTAGTGTTACATTAAATGGTTGTCTTTGGCTGGGTGGGTGGGTGTGCAGAGTGCATATCTACCTTGGTGACAGAAAAGCAGGAAATGCTCTTGCATTGTAGGAAAAGGAGCAACGCAAGCAAAAAAGCTAACGACTGCAAAAGGAAAATAAGAGGAAGAAAAGCGTGTGAGTGCGAGGAACAATGGGGTTTGTTTCTGAAAGCCAGGGAGCGTCCCCAAACAGCACTCCTTCCTCCATGTGGGAAGTCAATGAGGAGCTGTCTGTGGCTGAATGAAGGTCCACACCACAGAGAAGGGGAACAGTGGTCCGCCCTCTCTAACCGATGCCCCACAGCTATTTATGGAGAGCCTCCTCCTCAAGCACAATGGATACAGGAATGCTCCATGTTTTGCCGGTTTGTAGGGCGTAAGGGATGGGGTCCCCCCATACAGGGGGATGCATGGGAACCTGGCATACAAATAATGGTTAGAGATGAAGACACAATGGCTCAACTGTTAGCCAGTTCAAACCGTAAGTTCAACTGTAAAGAAATTACTTGAAGCATCTTTAACCGGGACGATAAATTGTGCTGTGTATTTCTGGCTGGCCCCCAAAGGCTCCATCCCCACAGCATGAATGTCTGTCAGTGGGTAAAGGGACGTAAAGGGAGTAAAGAGGTGACGTAAAGGGAGTGAGTGACACCATTTGTCCAGCCAAATGCCATGGCTACCTTTATCTGTTTGAAATTAAAGCCCTCATTTCAAATTAACAGCCGCTCTAGTGTTTCATATAGTTCAGCCATATAATGTACGAGGTTTTGAACTTGTTTCATACCTAGTTTTCCAGTTCTACCAGTCATTCTAGGCCCTCAATTACTTCATCTTTCCAACTCTCCAGGTGCAAGAAGTGGAGCGTTCCCATTGAGAAGATCTACAACAAAACCCAGAGAGAGAAGTTTGCATGGGCAATTGACATGGCGGAAAAGGACTACGTGTTTTAAACACACATCATGTTTTACCTTTTCTACCCTTGCCTTTGATTGTAAAGATGGTTTGTAGTTGATGTCAAATGATTCCACTGTGTGGTTACTGCAGGGCTGTAATAGAGGAAGTTAAGACATTGCTAATGCTGTGATTACAGGTTAATAATTGGCTGTATATATGGATTAGTTGTGTATAGAAAAATAATTCCTGAACCATTTGACCAAGCTGCCAGAGGGCATCTCTTAACAAAATTTACAGTAGTGTGTACAGTATGTAGCTGTAGCTATCTTCCCATGATACAAGAACTAGGAAAACATTAGTATTATCTTTCGTCAGATAAAATGTGCTGAAAATTGTAAGCCATCAGATTTATTGAGAAATTCTATATTCTCATAGAATAATGAATTGATAATTGTTTGTATGGGAGACCGTGCGAAAAATCACAAGAGAAATGGTGATATGATGAATTTTCAATTTGTGTAATTTTAGTGTGAAAGATTGGTACAAGGAAATGCGCCTGACAGACTGATGACAGTGTGAAGAATAGAAACCCTAGCACTATGCTCACATAATTATTAGCACACAGAATGTCATCTTTTTTTTTTCTTTTTTTTTTTCCCCCCATTTTGTTTGATATCACTGTTTATTTCAGGGATGTACATATTTTTTTTTTTTCATTTTTCAGCGACTATAATTCAGTGTTTTTAATGATATGTGCTGTATGCATTGTGAACAAGAAGCTCTTCATTGCTCATATGCAACTCTTGTGTGTCTGTGTCCTCAGTCTTACATTGACACATTGTGGCGTAACATTGGTCTTGGTTACGTGAAACAGCTGAAGTACAGCCTATGTTCTGTGTGCCACTGCTAAACGAGACTGTTCCTTCTGACAGAGGGGTGTTGATTTTGCCAAAAAAAAAAAAAAAAAAAAAAAAGATCACAGATGTCTATCATTGTAGTGTGCTGTTTTTTCTATTGCTGTGATAATGCAGAAAGTGTCTTTGAATTAATTTCCAAATGTGAATGGATATTCTAACTTGTCATTAATATTTCTTGCTATTTGATTATTTGTCACACAATCTGGTCCCCATTGGTTGAATGCTTATTGTTTTGAGCTTTGTAGTTTTCAGAATAAAACATCAACCTTATCTTTTTTTTTCTTTTTTTTTTTTTTGCTTTTGCTTCGTCATTTTTTATTGATGTGAGTGAAAAAGGAATTGAAACAAACAAGCTCATTTCCAGAGTAAAGAAAAAGAAACGAGGTATCAACAGCATTCAGTCAAGTCAGGAGTCATTTATCCTTCCATATTTTCATAAACATGTGTCCCTGTTAAGATAAATGGTTAAAGTAAATGTCTTCTTAATGTTACCTGTCATAGGACAAGTTGTGATAAAGGTTATGTAGTGGAGACAGGTAATTGTGTAGGCAAAGGGTCTATGTCTTTAAGAGGCCGATAACAGGCGCTCCTGCTGGAGAATGTGTTACGTTAAGTTAATGGGAGAAATCGCAATGTTATACCGGAAGTAGAGAATTTGTCTCCAAAATAAATGCATTACCTCGCTTGCCACAACATACTGTATTCCTCTCAAAAAGTTCTGTAGATGCTTAAACTATGAAGTTATTAGCAGCTCCAGATGCATGACATGGTGACAAGTTGAAAGTTGCATTGCATTACAAGGCAGTTGCTTGAGCTTCAAAGATGCCAAAAATGGGAAAATGTCTATCCTCAGTGTTACAAGTCTATCCTCAGTGATGAACAACCATTACTCAAATTACATTTCCAAGATACAGCATCAGAAATGAATCAACACGGCTGTATGGATTTACTGCAAATCTTGTACCCATAAATTAATTATGAGGAAAACACAACAGGTTGATAAGTCAACAAATCTTTATTTATCTAGCGTTCAAAGTATAAACCACGGTTACAAAGTGCAACCGAAGATGATAAAGCAATTGCAGACATCATAAAACAAACACAAGGAGCAGGAACTGATCATCTGAAAAATCATACCTCACCCATAGGAAACTTTTGCTGTTTTTAATTATTTTTTTCTATCACTTATGAAATGCGGGTGGGTTTTTAATTTATTTATTGTATATAGTTATTATTTTATCTACTCTGAAATTGTATTGGGTTTCATGGTTTTGTTAGTATTTCGTCTATCTGTGCGGCTGTTCTGTAACTGAATTACCTATATGAGATCTTATTAGAGACTGAACTGAATTGAATATATTCCTCATTAGGTTTGACAATAGTATCAACAAACAGCATCACTGTTTTACAGTGAGTGGTACATCCTTAGACATCGCCACACTTATAGCTCATTTGAAACAAGGTAAGAATACAACTAATATTATACAAGCACATTTAAAAATATATATATATATGACACTGCTGTCAATATTTGGCTCGATGAATGATGCACTTTGTAAAATAGGTTGTAATTCTTATGCTCTGTACACTGGATGGATATGTACCAAAGCAACATATTTTGTTTTGATATATACAATTTTTTTTCCCCCAAAGTTGACAGCAAATGTATTCCAGTCTAATGTATCAAATGTGAAAATAAGAATTTCTTGAAATGTGCAGACTCATGTTAATGCAGTCTACGGCTAAAACTAAAGCCATCTATCTGCCCTGAATTATTCTTATTTTGAAAACCCACAGCGGAAGCTCGGTTTTTGACTGCGGCTGCTTTCGACGCTGCTGCTGGTGGTGGTCGGCTGGACCGGGGGGGAGGAGGAGGAGGAGGAGGAGAGGAGAGGGAGGGAAGGGCCTGTGCTGGCTGGAGCCGAGAGCAGACTAACTTGCGTAGTCTTACCACGGTTCTCGCTGTCTTGCCTGCCTGCCTCTCTCCCTCTCTCCCTCTCTCTCTCTCTATGGACGGCCGGAGGGGAGAAGAGGAAACCGGGATTGTTGTTGTCGGGAGCGCAGCGCCTGTCGAGGGCTCGGCTATGATTTAATAACGCAAAAAAGCGGGGTGTTGGGGAGGACAAGGAGAAAGAAAAAAAAACACAAAAAACGACAGGAGCGAGAGAGGAGAGAGGAGCAGCAGCAGCCTCGGCCGTCGGAGATGTGCGGGTCGGGCCGAGATTGCGGCGGTAGGTCGTTAACAGCGCGGCAGCCGCTGCGACGTGTTGTTTTCCAGTTAATTTTCCTCCACACGGTAAAAAAAAAAAAAAAAAAGGGGGGGGGGAGAGAGAGAGAGAGAGGAGAAACGGGAAGAGTAGCTGCGGCTACCTGAGCCTTTTCATGGGTGAAAACCAGCCACGACTCTTCCTTTGGCCCAGCGAAATGCTAAAGCGCTCACCGGCCCCGTTTCCACGCTTGTAGAAATAGCCAGACGTTTCTTGTTACACTCTTGTCCCACTCCGCTGCCATTCGCCACCTAAAAATGTTGCATCCAGAGGAAACTTTTTGTTTTTCCCTGCAGCAGGTTACAGGCCTGTTGGTCGGGCTAAAAAAAAAAAAAAAAAAAAAACCCAGGCTGAATCTGATTAAATGTAAAATCATGTTGGAGAGAAAGTTATCTGTCTGGTGGGATTATCACGATTTCTCCTTGCCGCACGGCATTTAGCTTGTCATATATTTACACCATTTTTTTTTAATTTTTTTTTTTTAATGATAAATCAGTACTTTTACTGACGGGATTTTTTTTTACAGGGGTCCAGATGTACTCCATACCCCGCAACGTTATTTATATACAAGAAAATCAATGAGATTATGGTATTAAATGTTTAAATTGCATCCTTTGTTTGCCAGCGGGTACTGTCTCTTTTTACATGATTTTAGACATTTTGTTTAATATGTTTAATTCAACGTAGCGATAATATATTGTTGTCTTAGTCGCACATAATGTTCTTATGTAGGTTTTCTAACATACAGTAAGATGTCGTACTGTACTATTAAAGCCCATTGTAACACCTCATTACTATAGCATCGTGTAGAAAACATGTTAAAAAGACACTGTAAAGTTGAATGATTGTACAATTTAAAATATAAAGCACATTTTACTTTATATGGGTGCCATTCAGGGCAGTATTTGATCTCTGGTAGTACTGTTTTATGATTTGAAAATCTTGTTCCTTGAACATAAACAAACGTATTTTGGTTAAGTCAAATTTTATATTTCAACATATTTCAGACTCTTAGAAAATACTCTCACATTTCACACATTACTGTGCGAAATTGTGTCGGTGTGTTTAAAAATGTGTATTTACAGATGAAGATGGGAATAATTTTGGATGGAGAAGTCCCCGAAAAAAATTGTTGTTTCATGGGTTTCCCCCCTCCCTCTCCTTCTGCTGTAGGTATCCCTGTCTAGGCCTGAACTGAGCAGATTGTTCTGAGAGGAAACGGATAACAAACAGAGGAAGTTAACATGGCTGGGACCTCTGCCTTCTTTTCCAACGGACCTGTCCCATGGATGGACAACGATACGGAGATGAACAACCTGTACCGAGACCTGGAGTTGGGGACAGTACTGACACTGTTTTATTCTAAGAAGTCCCAGCGGCCAGAGAGAAGGACATTTCAAGTAAAGCTTGAGACCAGGACTATTATCTGGACTCGGGGCACGGATAAAATAGAAGGAGAGAGTGAGTAGTGTGCAAACACACACACACACACACACACACACACACACACACACACACACACACACACACACACACACACACACACACACACACACACACACACACACACACACACACACACACACACGCTGAGTGATGCTCTGGTGTACTGGTTGTAAATGTGAAGGTTGGAATAGGTTGGCTTGCATACATTCAAAGATATGACAACTACATGTGTCGTGAGTAGCTCACAAAAGACTCAGTGAGCTCACAAAGGACTCAGTGAGAGCTCACAAAGGACTCAGTGAGCTGACGAGACCTGATGACATGATGGTATTGTGAACAGCTGGAGAATTATGTCAGTTAGATCCTGAAAAAAATACAAGCTGTAGTGCTGGAGGAAATTACACGTCACGATTTTACTGACCAAATATATGAATGATTATAGTGTGACAGTATGTAGGGGTGCCAGTGGTGCTTTCAGAAGGTTTTTAGGTGCAAATAAATTGGAGAAACGAGGATTGGTAATATAGAAAAGTAAAACAAATGAAGGCATTAACTCTTCATTTTACACAAATATCAGTCTAATAACAACACAGTTAAAATAACCTAACTGTAATGTGCCTTCCAAGAACAGAAAAAGACCACAATTGAGCTGTATAATGATATTACCAAAAACTAAATCTCACTTGTGTGTCTCAATACCAATAGTCTTGAATGTTTAGTCCATTTTTCTGATAAACTAGGTGCCTAAAAATTCCATTATTAGTTTTATTTTGTAGAATCATAATATATTTCTTTGAGGTACAGGCGAATCACATCTCATTTACAAATAAGCCCAGGGTCGACGATGAGAAGAAAGTGTGTCCTTGCGCTCTTTTGTTCCAGTAATAAGAATATACTGTTATTTACCAGGCAGCTAACATTCAGGTTAATTCAACAAAACTGTGTCTCACTGAGGACGCACAGGCTGCTTCAGCGAGTCGTTAAGTCGTCTGCCTCTCGGGTGGCAGGATGCCTTGTGCACAGCTGCACTCTGCTCCGGATGCAACACTTACACACAAAAAAGGAGGCTAGCCTTTTTTTGTTTTCTTTTTTTCTTGCACAGTATCATCTTCTCTGCAATGGAGGGTTTCATACACCCATGAGCTCATAGCTGCCATTTGATCCTCCTGGAGAAGTGAAATTGGCCTAGGCTGCTCATTAATGTACAGAAATAGAATATGAGGGTTTTTACTGGAAGTGTGTAATCATTCGGGAACAATTTGGCCTGATGTATTTACCCCTTATCAATGGCAGTGAGAGATTGATGTCCATTAAGTGTGGAGACGGCACTCCAGTTTGTTGCTAAATATATAGTTCAGAAAAGCGGACCCAGTTGTCCCCTCGTACAAGTGTATTTTACACATTTTCTCCCTGTTCTAGTTTTTGCCCGTCTTTCCAACCAAATAACTGGTAGCATTTATTTGTGACTCGCGCATGTCTGTCATAGTATGGCGCAATAAGATGTGCTCTGTCTGACGAAGCAGGATGTGGTCTTTCAGAATCATTGGTAGTAGCAAACTGGTTAGACAAGCAGTCTAACCAGAGCATGTCATTAACTATAAAGGTTTGAGTACCTCACATGCACAATCTCAATTCTCGTGAAAGGAAAAAGTTTTCCTCAACGCTTCTTGAGACTGTACACGAGTGTGTGGTGTGTTTGCTAAGAGGCTGTTGCAAAATATCACACTTAGTACACTCAGTAAATCACACAAATCATCTTTATCGCTTTTGTTTTCTGTTACGGATCAAAAAGGCATTTGATGTGCAGGTGCTATTAAACTACAGCAGAGGAGGGGGGGGTGCAACGTCATGTTTTCAACCCTCAAATGGGGGGAAACAATATGGAAATAGTGATGGAAATATGACATTTTTGTTTGTTTCAGCCAGCTGGTTTTATGCAGATAAATGATTGCGATGACAATTCTAATGATTGCGGTCAGCTCAAATAACTGCAATCAAGCAATTATGTAATAGTTGTGACTGGCCTGTTTTCAGATTTGATTGTTGTCCGTCTCCAAATTCCAGTAGTGGTCATATATTGATATTGCAGTATATACGTAAGTATAGAGACGATAGAAGACTTTATCAGCTACCTGTCGGACTTGACATAAACCACACAAGGGGAACCAGTCACCAGTCACCAGTGATCATCTGAGCAACTGAAACGTACAGGACCGCACAAAATATTGAAGTAAAACCAAGATGGCGTGCCACCGCTTGTTAGATTGCTTATAAATAGTTTCAAAGTTGTTATATGAAGTTGAAGTTTAAATGTAACAGATCTACATTTCCATGAAGCCAGAATATAGAGCTCTGTTAATCGGTACATCCCACTTGGTGCTCTGTCTGCTGCCTGTTGTGCTGAGGCTGAGCGAACTAGTTGGTTACAACCAAATTAACTTTGACAGACAGACTGATGATTTTTTTTTCACCTTATTTACTTCACACCATAATAATTCATCTTGGCGTGCAGCAACTACAGCAGGATATATCTTGTAATTTCAAAAAACAGTTTTACACAATGAATTTATCAGCTGATCACCAGAAAAATAAAGCAGCAACCAGTTTGATTATGAATGTTTGATTATGTAGTTTAAGTCATATTTCAATCAAAAAAATTTTTTTTAAATTTTTGTTTAATATCCTTGTCAAATTGACGTCTTTGGGTTCTGGACTGTTGGTTGGTCAAAAGACATTTGAAGATGCCTCCTTGAACTCTGGGGAACTGGAATTAAAAGTTGTCACTGCTGCCCGTAAGTTTATACATTAATCAAGACAATAATTGGCAAAATAATTTATAATGAAGGAAATCATAGGTGGCAGCCCTAATTTGAACGGAGCTCAGTAACGTGGCCGTTTTATCATGAACTCAAACAACATGCTCCGCCTGTACGTCATCCGAGTCACGACTGGATGTAGAGCAGCGTTCAACAGCAGTTGTCATAACTTGTTGTCCACTCTGGCCTGGAAATGGATTTGGAAATAAACTGTTTACGTTGCGTTTTTGTTGACTTTTCAGTCACGTAAATTCAGATGAAATTACCTGCACACATCTGTGGAAACCGTCATCGTTCTGACCGGCTTTTTCCACACCTCCCGCAAATCACACGCGCGTGCTTTGTCACTTCAGAGATCTGATGTCATTTCTAGCTGATGCGCCGCTCCTGTTTTTCTGTCACACACTTGGCTGTGGAGCCCCGTTTCACGAAACCTGCGCGCAGGAAGCACACTTTGCAGTCACAACTTGTTTTTAGATCGTTTTGTCTTGTGTGAAAATGTGGGAACGATCAGGTTCATGGTGGAAAACGAGCACCGCTGACTCGTTCCGTTTGCAGTTTGTTGGAAAGGGGAACAGAGTCCGTGTCGCTGCTTGGCAGTTATTTGTCAGGGGGAAAGTCTTATGCTTAACTTTATCCAATGTGCTGTCAAAGGAGCTGAATATGGATCAGCTGATGTGGAAGTGTGCAGTGAAGCAGCATCACACCGGGCCACAGTCTGGAGGTCGGCTGATTAATCGGCGTCGGCTCCGTAGCCTCCATTGGTCGCGCGGGGACGCATGTAACCATTTTGCACGCTTTGTCGAGGAAGTCAAAGTCATCTTCTTGTGTGTGCCAGTGTATTGTATTTAATACCATTTAATTGGTAAATTAGAAGCATGGAAAGGTGGTAGGCGTTAGTGTGTCATTTTTAATGCATTAGACTAAATATTACTGTTGTTCTTAAAGCCAGCTGTGTCTGTTTTGCCGGCGAGCATGATTGTGAGAATTTGTCGAGCTGTAAATGTGAGCTTGGCACAACTGCGGGCCAATAACCGTATCTGATCATTGGAGGGCCACTTTTGACAGAAACCCCCAAGAAATGGTACTTAAGCCATGAGAAAGGGGAGCGCTGGCGCTCTTTTCAATGTTGACTATATAAAAGAGAATTTGCACGTTCATCAGATCTCCACTTAATATGAAAATCATAGACACATGACTCTGGGTTGAAAATGTGAGAACAGCTGATTTTACTGGAAGGCTGATAAGTGGTCTTCAAGTCATTTCTGACCCGCTTTCAATTCATTTCTCTCCACAAAAGTTATCTCTCGAATATGCAACATAACACGACCAGCTCACCGTCCGCGATTCAAGACGAGGAGAAAGGAAATCATTCAAGTGTTACTTTACTTTCTTATTTGGCATTCTTTCTTGGTTATTTTCCAACATTGTGGAGTTCTACTCTTTCATACTCTGAACTCTGATGAGGGTTATTGCATAGAACTGATGAGGAGTATAGACGGGTATTGATCGAACCTTTTTTTATTTTTTTTTTTATCTATAGCACCGAAGACTAAACTGTCAGTTAATAAACGTTGGCATCAAATTCCAAGTCAGTTATTAACTCATGCTTTGATCAGATTGTTATGGATTTCTAGACTGTATGACTACACTGTAACCTTTTTTTTTATTTTTTTATTCATCTCCAATGTTTCCTTATGGGGTGGCTTCCTCATAGTTTTTGTTTGACAGCAAAAATCCCAAAGTTTTTTTTCTCAAACTCCGGTATTTTACTGACAATAGTTTTGCCCGGTTATGAGTGGCAGAAATAGTGTGGAAGGAAGTGTGGGAGCTTGTTGCAGGATACCTCCTCTCATCTCTTTTGGTAAGGTTACACCTCTGGCTATCTCTTTATTTCCTGCATCTGTCTCAGGCAGCCTCCAAATATTTTGACTGAAATGACAAAAAGTGGTGTCTTAACAGATCAGCCGTTCGAAGCTGCTTCTCTCTAAGCGGAAGTCTGCTGGCCCGTGTAGCGGGTTAAGTAAACTCAGATATGATGTATGATTAGAGAGCTCAGCTTGGTGAAATTCTGTGAGAAGAAGACATGCTTTTCTTTATGCCTGAGAACAGAACTTGCTCACCTATACGCACGCACAGATGTGGTGTGTAGGCGATAAAAGCACAGGATGTGTGGTTCGGGGGCAGGAAGAGGAGCGGGAGCTGAAAAAGTGTGTGTTTAGCAGGAGAGTCCCTGCTGTAGGTCTTTAACTGCTGCGTAGTAAGGGGTAATGTAACACTGATAGGAACCCGTTCAGCTACTTTACAGCCGACACACTCGTAAAATTTCTGACTGCTCATTAATCGCGTCGAGACAAAATTAAACCAGGTCTCTTTTTTTTGTTGTTGTTGTTGTTGTTTTTTTTTTTTTGCCGTGTCATTCCTAAAGATAAAGTAACGTAGTGTCATTTAAAAACCTCTGTAATGCTATATTACTTATTTGCTGTAAATGATTAAAACCATTATAAGCATTCTTGACGTCACACGCACACCGACCCCCGCACGAATACATGTATGTGATGTAGTTCTTGAGCATAATTAGGGCCCGAGCACCGATGGTGTGAAAGCCCTATTGATATCCAAGGAATTATTATTCTTTTCGTTCCTTATTTTTCTCCGCAAAGAACTGCATTTTTGGAGGTTTTATCATATTCAAAAACTCATGAAAGTTGGTACACGCATGTCTCCTGGCGAAACATTTTGTATTTTAGTGGTGCCGCGAATGGCTCGCCAGTGCCCCCTACACGGATGCCCCGGCGGCTACATTTACGTACATGCACCAAAATCGGTGGACATGTGTATCACACCTAGACGTACAAATAAGTTACATTGCACCATTACGTCAACTCAACAGGAAGTCCGCCATTTTGAATTTAGTCGCCATTTTTGGCAATTCACACGTTGTACTTTGTCAAACTCCTCCTAGAGATTTTGTCGGACCGACTTGAAATTGAGTCAGTTTACTCTTAACATGTTTGGGATGAAAAGTTATAAAAATAATTTGTTTTCGTCCAACGGTGTGCCCGTGGTGTGGCGGCCATTTTGAGCGTCTCGCCATGAAACTACAAGTGACTGTAACGTTTATGTACATATTCCGATCTTCTTCAAACATTACATCTTTGATAACAGTCCCGCCCTGAAGACACCTGTATGGTAATATTCGCTAATAGTCATAGCGCCCCCTGCTGGAGACAGGAAACGATAAAAAATTTTAACTGCAAGCGGGGATATGCGGTCCCTCGCACGCTGCATGTCGGGGAGCCAGCGGCCCCGACGCGCCGGTACCCAACGTGCACCGTGCGAGGGCCCGCATATCACTGCTTGCAGTTTTAATTCAATTTTCTTTTCCAGTAGATTTTATATATTGTGACCATATTAGTATCAGAAAATGATTATCATTATGACAGTGATGTTGATTTCGTTCATATTGCCCATCCCTAATGAGGACATCTTTTTGAATGTGTTTTGTTAACTGTTGTTTTTGTGTCTGTTTCTCCAGTTGACATTCGAGAGATCAAGGAGATCCGTCCTGGACAGAAGTCCCGGGACTTTGAGCGCTATGTGGAGGACTCAGCAGCGCGGCTGGATCAGGCCCACTGCTTCGTTATTCTGTATGGCACGGAGTTTCGCCTTAAATCCCTCAGCCTAGCAGGTACACGCAAAGAGAGGGAGAGGGTAGCGTTTACATGTAGAAAGTAGCCCATTAGTGTTTGTCGGCATCGTCACACCTCTGTGGGGCTGGGTTCCAAACATGGCGCAGACCAAATGGCTGCGATACTGCCTAGTATTGGAAAAACACCTGGTCGTTTTGTACCAAGTTTCAATACCCAGGCTACATCCAAAGTAATACGTTTTCATTTTAAAACTTGCACGAGAAAGACCTATTTCACTTACCTGTCTGAGTTGAGTGCGCTGCAGGCTTCTCTGTGTGCTGCTGCTAGGTAGTGTGTACCAATAGCATGTGTGTGAGGTATTTATGAAACATCAGCAAATTGTAACTACAGAAATTGTCTTGGGTTTCACTCTCTACTTCTACACTGATATCTGTGCCGTATAGAATTATGTTTGAAGAAAAATACCCAGCCCCGTACAACAGTCAGGTCAAGAACCCGAAAGCATCAGTCAACCATTATAACAACTGATCTACACACTTGTCTTTCTCACCATCTTTTCTGTTTATTAGTTGCTGACTTTTGTGCCGACGTAGGACTTGTGTTTATAAGTGAATCTATCTTCTGGGTACCAAAACAAAGGCTCACAGTTCTGATGGAGTTTTAATGCCAGCATTACATTTTTGTAGCCTAAAATCACAAATTTGGCTTCAAGAACTTTACAATCTGCACAGCATATAACTGCCTCTGTCCTTAAACCCTGAGATGTCGGTAAAGAACCCCCTGCTCTTAAAAAAAAAATCTTTAACTGGGAATAAAAAAAGAAAATCCAAAAATATTTGTCAGTCATTTGTTTAACTGTTGTTGTTTTGTTCGGCAGCAACATCTGATGAGGAGATGACCATGTGGGTGAAGGGGTTAAGCTGGCTTGTGGCTGACACACTTAAGTCCCCAACGCCACTTCAGATAGAAAGGTAACACAAATGTAAATACACACCACAACGACACCTCAAGTTGTTGAAAGGTGCTGTGAATAGAAAGGATGTTATTTTCTGGCGTTTATTATTCCTATTTTGGTTTTTCTGCTGAATTCTCTTTCTTTTTTTCTTTTTTTTAGGTGGTTACGTAAGCAGTTCTACTCAGTTGATCGCAACAGAGAAGACAGGTAAATCGGCTCGGTTACAATCGAACTGCCGAGTTATTCTAATCATCCTAACTAGAAATAAACGTAATTAGGAGCTCGGTGCACCAGTTTGTGGGCCCTCTCCAGAGTCTAACATCTAGAGTAAGTGGACTTGCTGCACCCGGCTGGTAGGTGTCTGAGAGAAATCAGTTGAGGTGTCGTGAAGGAACTAACCTCTTAGCCGCACACCAGCAACTCTTCCTGCAGCAGGAAACAAACAGAGAATGGAGGTGATGCAAAGAGATGTTTGTCTGTTACATCCCTGACAAAAGAACAAGCCTTTGTTACACCGGCATTGTCTTTTCTGGCCCAAATTCCCGGCTGCATAGTAAAGAAGTAAAGCCAAAACAACTCAACAGAGCACGCAGAGTGTCTGTTTACAAGGATTCAGCATGCTTGAAACTTCCAAATTTCATTTCTGCCTCACAACAGTATCTACATGTGCAAGTTTTTGTACGTATTGTACGTGCGAATCCATGTTTGTGTTAGATTTTTTTTTTTTCCACAAAACGTGTGTATGTGTTTAGGATATCCTGTAAGGATCTGAAGAGCATGCTGAGCCAGGTCAACTACAGGGTGCCCAACATGAAGTTCCTCCGAGAGAAACTTCCGGTAACCTCCTTCTACTCCCATCTTACTGCCCATTTATATTTTACAAATACGTTGTTAGAGGCGAACGGTTTGTTGTTAACGGTGATTTTGCTCTCCCCCTTGATTATTCTCTTCTTGTTTTATAGGACTCCGAGTTGAGGAATGGAGACGTCTCCTTCAGCCAGTTTGCCCAGCTGTATCGTAGCCTCATGTTTGATGCTCAGAGAAATGTAAGTCCGATCATTTTTATGTTTCCACAGATAGTCCCAGCACTTTCATCCCCCAGCACCCCATCTGATGCCCTGCCAAGGCACTCTTTATCCCCCATCTGTCCGTTCTCAAATGGCTGCAAAATCAATATGGACCAGTTAAAAATCCACCAAGCCCCTCTAGTGGAGGCCATTAGGACACACACGCACACGCACACACACACACACACACACACACACACACACACACACACACACACACACACACACACACACACACACACACACACACACACACACACACACACACACACACACAGATGAGGAGGCAGGCAGGCTGCGTTCAGATGAAATGGATGACCTCCGTGCCCTCCCTCCTCCCAACAGGATGTCTGTGTCCATCTCATGGTACAATACAAACTGAAAGTACAGCACTTTGATTAATTAAAATCTTCTTTTTTGACCGATCTTTCAGATGGCGATCCCATTTCTACAAAGGTAGGGTAAAACTAAATACTCATACAAGGCACAGTGAATCTTTCTGTCGCGTTACAGATGTTTGCTTACTGAAGTGAACCATTACTGACTCTGCCAGGTTCACTGACAGACCAGAACAGAGGATCTCCCTAGAGGACTTCAAGAGCTTCCTTCTGGACTCTCAAAAGGTAATCTCTCAGTGGTTGGACATCTAGTTTATTGTAGATTCGATTAATTGACAAAAACTTCCCCTATCTGGTATCAATAAAGTCTGTCTGTCTGTCTATCTATCTATCTATCTATCTATCTATCTATCTATCTATCTATCTATCTATCTATCTATCGCTCTATCGCTCTATCTATCTATCTATCTATCTATCTATCTATCTATCTATCTATCTATCTATCTATCTATCTATCTATCTATCTATCTATCTATCTATCTATCTATCTATCTATCTATCTATCTATCTATCTATCTATCTATCTATCTATCTATCTATCGCTCTATCTATCGCTCTATCTATCTATTGGAGATCTCCAATGTGTCTGTGTTTGTGAATCCAGGAAATGTGGGCCACCGACAACAACAAGGTGCAGGAGTTTATGTTCAACTACCTGAAAGACCCCCTGAGAGAAGTGGAGCAGCCTTATTACCAACAAGACGAGGTAGAAACACTCTTAATTGCCTCTCAAACTTTTTTTCCCCCCTTTTCTAAGTTCTTATCTTGCTTTTTTTCTGGGTCTTTGCACACCCAACAGAAAAATTCAAACGTATTTTTGTAAGTTATGTTTTCCGATGCCCCCCCCTGTGTTGTTGGCGTGGGTGGGTGAAGCTCAGAAATTGACATGGATAGCCATGATCTCGGCCTAAAGCACCTCCTCCCACACAGGGTTATTGACTTTGGGGCCCCGTGACAGTTCTGCAGAAAGCAACGGATGCTGTTTGTGGTCACTATAAAGTTATGGTCGACTACAGAGAAGAGGGAGTTGCTGCTGGCTTTCTGTGTCTGAGGTTATATGATATTACATGCCTGGGTCATACTGAAAACAACACTTCGACAACAGGAAAAACATAATTCACATTGTGTTGTTATTATTATTATTATTATTATTATTATTATTATTATTATAACAGAAAACATACATTTTGTTGACCTGTACTTTGCAGTCATAAACCCGATTGCTGGCTGTATGTAAGAGTACTTTAATGACATATTTTTGGGCAGACAGAAGTTGAGTCAGTCAGGTTGTCTCACCTCAGGACAGGTGAGACAACATACTCAGAACAGATGGTTCTACATACTGCGATGAATATAAAAGTGCGCAGTATCATCACATTAAGTCTGCAGATGCGTTCAGTGGTGAAAGACAGGCGATTTGTGGGACTAGATTTTCACCCTTGCTAATTTTTTTTTATGGATATGGACTCAAGTACGTGGTCCTTCTCAGTTTTTTGCTGAGGGGTTCCTTACGGTATTTTTACTAAACCTTTACATTACGTAAATGTGTGTTTGGTCTGAGACTTTACACAGTTAATTCGAGATGGTTGAGTCCCTATACGTGAACCTTAGCCATCCTTATATTACTTTGACAATAACATAGCCAAGAACTGAAGTTTTTTTACTTCATAGGGAATCTGATTTTTCCCAGTCTAACTGCAGATTATAAAAACATCCAAATAACAACACCATAGTTTGTATGTATGACACGACAGGTCTGAATTTCATGTTAACTTATGACAAACTGAGGTGGCTGCAGAACGCTAACTTGTACTGGGTCCACTTGTTAAAATATGCATAAGTTGCACCCAAGACAGCTCCTCTGTGGTTTTCTAAGCATTTCTGAATGTTAAGCATTTACACACAGAATGCTTGTCTATGCAATTATAATGTATTCTCAAGCTCTACTGCAATACAGGCTTAGAGTTCAGGTGGATTATTGCAATGAGATGAGTTGTAAATTGCAGTAGGGCTTTGGTTGTGATTGCAAAACCTTACTGAGGTTTTGCCTATTTTTTGGTTTCGAGGTTT
Organism: Brachyistius frenatus; assembly: GCF_029030835.1. Taxonomy (NCBI): domain Eukaryota; kingdom Metazoa; phylum Chordata; class Actinopteri; family Embiotocidae; genus Brachyistius; species Brachyistius frenatus. Next base: position 3,500,508 of record NW_027210605.1, on the reverse strand, counting down.
TGTTTGCGTTTAAACTGTGGCACAATAGTTTTTGAGGAAACACAAAACTTCTGGTCGAAAGCTCGATCAGATCCTGGCAGTTTGCCTATTCATACAAACATGTGTTCACCCGCCTTTCAAAGCCCTGCTCAGTTATGGTCCCAGATTTCTGAGTCTTCATGTCTGAATTGCTTTAAAGTCTGATTGTTATTCATTTTTATATTTTCACATCGACTGTATATTGCTATAAATTTGTCTAAAGAGTGACGTCCGCATTTCAAGGTGAGTCTGTGGAAGCAGAGTTGTGGATTTGGGCCTAACCCCCCTGCGGTCTATAATTCTGCTAATTTTCGCTGCTATGCTTCCTCCTGTGTAGTTACTCACGTACCTGTTCTCCAAAGAGAACACCATCTGGGATTGCTCCCTGGACCGGGTGTGTCCTGAGAACATGAACAACCCCCTGTCACACTACTGGATCTCCTCTTCGCACAACACGTAAGAATGGAGGGCATTTCTGTGTACTTTTAGTGCAGCCAGTTGTAATAAGGCCCTGGGAACGCTGAAGTCTGGCATCCTTTCTTGAAACCTCTACCCAACAAGGATTTTTGAACTGACTCCATACATCAGATAAACGTGTATTATTTAACAATCAAGTTCCAGAATGAGGTCCTGGCGTGTATTTTGCAGGAAAATGTATTTTTCCTCCCATTGAAAAGCGTGTCAAAGGCAGTTCAAATGATAACCTTCTGTACGAGATGTGAAACAATACTCGCTGGAGCAGCGGAATGAAAATTTCCCATGTTGCTTTGATTATGTTTGAATTGCCCAACTGTATGATTAACAAGTATTTACTCCAGTCAACAAAAGAGAAAGACCCCTTTTGATACGGTGGCGTCCGTGTGTTTATGCTACCGCCATAGAAAGTGTGTTGTGTTTGTTGTGTAGTCCCTGACATGCAAATCCTTTGAGAGACTGTTCAGATGTGAGCGTGTTTTGTGTACATACTGACGTTAACGTGCTTATTTTTAGCTACCTGACGGGAGACCAGTTTTCCAGCGAGTCGTCCCTGGAGGCGTACGCTCGCTGTCTGAGGATGGGCTGCCGCTGTATCGAATGTGGGTAAACACACATTCACACACATTAGAGTCGTGCCCACGTGCAGTAAATCACCACCACCTGACTTTCAACCTTCTAATTTACTGCCATACCCCTCTTCTTATCCCTCACAGCTCTACTTATGATGCAGCCGCCACACCCTTACCCACGCACACTCTTACTGTTGCATAACAAGGCTGTATCTCGTCTCCACCAAATCCTTGTCAAGCAGGTTTTCTATCAATAGGACCGGCTTGCTTTGTTGTGTACAAGTCACATCACCTCAAACAATAGTAAACTAACGTGAAACAATCTTGTGCGTCACGAAGCTTAAAGTTCATAAATTGCGTCTGTGTTTCTACAATTCATGTGCATTCATGCAGGCTTTCGTCCTTCTTTGTTGCAGTATGGTAGATTAAATGATGTAACAAACCTTTTGTGTGTTTACTTTCAGTGGACTGCTGGGATGGTCCAGACGGAATGCCCGTCATCTACCACGGACACACCCTCACAACAAAGATCAAGTTTTGTGATGTCCTGACCACCATCAAAGAGCACGCCTTCGTCACTTCTGAGTGAGTGTCCATGAGGTCAAAACATTGCTTCTTTTTATAGCCGTTGGTGGAGATGAGATGATAAAAGGAAAAGAGATGACAAATATGAAGAGATGGCACCAAGAAATGTCAGCGGAAACCATCTAGGCAGGCTACAGTGACATCAATCATTATTGTGTGTAAGAAAATAAGATCAGAAAGTTCCGCCGAAGCACAGATGAAGATGAAATGTCTTTGAAGTTGCAGCTCTTCTAGCTCTTCTAAATCCTAATCTTGTGGTCCTTATGCAGATATCCCATCATCCTGTCCATCGAGGACCACTGTAGCATCGTGCAGCAGAGGAATATGGCCACTTACTTTAAGAAGGTGTTCGGAGACATGCTTCTGACCAAGGCGGTGGATATCGCAGCAGATGGCCTGCCGTCACCCAACCAGCTCAAGAGGAAGATCCTCATCAAGGTCAGGGAGTCATGAGAATTCATATGACTGTTTGTGCCATTGTGCTGCGAGGAAACTAAGACTAGTATGTATGCAGTGTTCCAGAAAGCGTTATGTTTCTCACTGTATTTTCACCGTTCTGTCCCGTCATCTGCTGCAGCATAAGAAGCTTGCAGAGGGCAGCGCCTATGAGGAGGTGTCCACCTCCACTCCCTACTCAGAGAATGATATCAGCAACTCCATCAAAAATGGCATCCTGTACCTGGAAGATCCCATTAACCATGTAAGCATGCTCACTGTGTAATTGGATTCTGGATGCGTCATGAGAAAGAATATTCGGACTGAAATGGGCTGCAAGGAAGAAGTAGCTTCTATATCTAGCCTGTTTTATGTGTTGTTTATATGTGTTTGTAGTTATTATAAAGCAAAGAGAAATCATCATCTTGCAGCTTCGCACTTCTATCTGTTTAGCATTCATTTTTATATCTCGCTTTCTTGACTCCATGAACAGTTTCTCTTGGACTATTGAATGCTTTGTCCTTGTGTACTTAGGCCACATTTCAGTGCGACATATGGATCTTTTTAATATTTAATCCAAGCATTCGAACAAACCATCTTTCTCCCCTCATCCTCCCCCCCCAGGAGTGGTACCCTCATTTCTTCGTCCTGACGAGCAGTAAGATCTACTACTCAGAAGAGACCTCCAGTAACCAGGGTAACGATGATGAGGAGGAGCACAGAGAGGTTAGTATACCGGATCTGTAGTTGAAACACACGGACTTGATTTTGATCTTGTACATGACATTGCACTTAATTCATATGCAGTATTTTTGAAATATAGTAGGTTGCTGTCAGTTTTGGTTTGTAATACTCAAAAGGTCTGTACCTGGAACTGATCCAGAGGGAAAGGAGGAGGTGCCAGTATTAAACCCGGTGCAGTTTACTGAATGCGGACACAACGGAAATGCTGCGAGTTGACGAACGGCTCCCTCTCTCCTTTAACGTACCAGGTGTCCAATGGCATGGACCAGCATGTGACAGAGAAATGGTTCCACGGAAAGCTCGGTGCCGGGCGAGATGGGCGGCAGATAGCCGAGAGGCTGCTGTCCGAGTACTGCCTGGAGACCGGAGCTCCTGATGGTTCCTTCCTGGTCCGGGAGAGTGAGACGTTTGTGGGGGACTACACACTGTCTTTTTGGTAGAGTACATACAGTTTTTGCACTCATGATATCTGCGAACTTTGAAGACGTTTTACAGTACAGAGAATACAGGGGAAATTAAGGATATTGAAAGGAAATGGATGTTAACATTAAAACTCTCGCATTGATTGGAGATATTCTTTAGAATTGTGCAATTTATGTTTGCATTTTGAAAATACCACAGTCATATATCAAAGTTTGAATAATTAGTTAACTCACCTCTGGCAAAATCCATCGCATAACAATAACACTGTCGACTGTGTTTCTTGGTTGTTTGTATATAATATATATATTGATATATACTGTACTGTATATACTGTGCATTTTATATTTATAGTTTTTACTGCTACGTTATTGCTTTTCTATTGTTCTATTACTATCTTATTGCTTCTGTATGCTGCTGTAGCGAAAAAATTAACTGCCTAACCTAACCTAACCTAGTTAATGCACGTAAAGCCCCAGGTCTGTGGTATTCTGTATGCATTAGTGGAAAGTACCGTGTGTCGGTAAACTCATGCCACGTGTTGTGCGGGCTTGATTCGTGCAAGTGGCAGAGTGACACACTGGCAGATCAATTGATGTCAATTTCTCCATCACTGATCGAACATGGTTGTTGTCATGGTCTGAAGTGTGATCAGTAACCTTCTGTCTGCTAATGCTTACACTCAAGTGTGAGTTGGAGGTACCTCGCAGCTAATCTTTGACAATGTAAACAGGAAGTACGACGTGACCGTGGCGTCGGTTAGCTGTGAGCTACGACTTGAGCTCTGCTTTTTTAGCTTCTGTACCGTGTGGTGCCTTTTTGATAAATCGGTCCCATTAAAAGGCAGACGAACTGCCTGTTAAAAAATTCCCATTTGCAGTGGAAAAATGGACTTTCTATTTGATTTCCAAGTGGATTTATGGACACTTATTCATGATGGACATCGGATGTAATATCATCTTCGGGGAATAAAATGACCCTGAATCGAAAAGTATCTGTATCATGTCTGTAACTTCAGGTTTGACTTGAGTTAGGACTCCAAGTAGGAAAACACAGCCTCTTTGAGCTTTGTGTTACAGCCACTGCTTCTGCTGCTCTAACAGATGACGGCGTTGATAAGTGTGTGTGTGTGTGTGTGTGTGTGTGCGTGCGTGTGTGTTATTTACACACAATGTATGGGAACATTGTACAGATACTCTCAGAGGGCAGAATGTAAAAGCTTATCAAGGTTTTACTTGTTAACCTATAAAACAAACTGAAACGTTAGTGCAGGTGAACGTTTTTAAAATTGTAAATCTCTCACCTCCTCTTTCTCTCCATCCTGCCATCCACACAACAGGCGTTCGGGACGGGTGCAGCACTGTCGTATTCACTCTCGTCAGGAGGCAGGCAGCCCCAAGTTCTACCTGACTGACAACCTGGTGTTCGACACGCTGTTTGCCCTGATCAACCACTACCAGCTGGTGGCGCTGCGCTGCAACGAGTTTGAGATGAAACTGACTGAGCCGGTGCCTCAGACCAATGCCCACGAGAGCAAAGAGTGAGTCCACAAGTATTCACACAGACGGCAGACAATTTAGTATTCTGAAGCACCGAGGTCCTTCAGTGATGTTTTTATTTTTTTTAATTTTTTTTTTTAGGGTTGCCATTTCATTTCAGAAACTAGAGATTTACTCATTTTCCTTAAACTCTAAATAACATTTTATTACTACTAGTTTACATTTTAGACCAGTTTCTGGAGTCCTTGTCTCGAATGAAAAAGCTGCATCGCTGCAATTATCTATCAATTGTCTTCTCATGCTGTGTATTCCAGGTGGTACCATGCCACCCTCTCCAGGAGCCATGCAGAGAACATGCTGATGAGGGTTCCTCGTGACGGGGCTTTCCTTGTCAGGAAGAGAACAGAACCCAACTCCTTTGCAATTTCATTCAGGTAACCCAGTTGTGTCGCCGCGTTGGATCTTGATCATTTCTATCTCGCTTCTTTCTAATTCACCAGGATGACTGTTGAGGAGGGACAATGATTCAAAATCCCAGAAAATTATACGTTACGTCCGAGTTTCTTAGCGGAGCCGTCTCTTGTGTTTTCTTCAAAGGGCCGAGGGTAAGATAAAGCACTGTCGTGTACAGCAGGAGGGTCAGACTGTGGTGCTGGGCACTTCAGAGTTTGACAGCCTTGTAGATCTCATCAGCCACTATGAGAGGCACTCTCTGTACCGCAAAATGAAACTGCGCTATCCCATCAATGAGGACACACTGGAGAAGATAGGCACTGCTGTGAGTATTACACTATACAGTCTGCAACACATTTTGTACATCTAAATAAACAGGAAATGTTATCTGGGTGAATAATTAAATGACTGAAAAATGTGGTAGTGTTTCGTGCTATCTTGTGGTTTTCAGTCTCGTAAAATCCCCAATGAAAAGACCTTTTGAACATAAAAGTGTGTTGTCCAACAGGAGCCAGACTACGGGTCACTGTATGAGGGCAGGAATCCAGGCTTTTACGTGGAGGCTAATCAAATGCCAACGTTTAAGGTGAGTGTCCAGTGTGGAGAAGTTCACATGTAGTTGAACTCCGCATCGCTCGCACTTTGACCTGCATATATGAACAGCGAACAAGCGCTTCAGAGCCTTTTTCCTTGTCTGTCTTGTCTTTCTAGTGCACGGTGAGAGCCATGTACGACTACAAAGCTCAGAGAGATGATGAGCTCTCCTTCACCAAGAACGCCATCATCTCTAATGTGGACAAACAGGAAGGAGGATGGTGAGCGAGAGCCATTCAATCTATTCAGGAAGTCATTCTTGAATTATCCATTTAGACTGATCACGTTCATGTGGTGCGACAGAGCCAGGGTGTATGAAGGGGGTGAATGATACAGGTGTGGGACTGTGGTTTTTAGCTTGAAATGTATTTTTTTATTGTATCAGTGTTGGCATCGGTGTTCAAAAATATTTACGAAAAACACATCCGCCTCTCTTCTTAACTCGTCTTCCCCCACCTCTTTTTCCTCTCAGGTGGAAGGGTGACTGCGGAGGGAAGAAGCAGCTGTGGTTTCCTGCAAACTACGTGGAGGAGATCAGTCCGTCAGCGGCGGAGCCCGACAGAACTGTGAGGATCAAACCCGCTAAATGAGAGAGTATTGTGTTTTCAGTGAAATGAGAACACCCGCTCCCTCCACGGGGAGGTCGGGCCTCGTCACTCATCTGTCAGTCGTCCACCCTCACGGAGATACGCATGTACTGTGGATCATAACTTCAGACAGAGTGACAGCCTCTTTAATAATCCCTCTCTTTTTTTATTATTTTTTTTATATAAAGCAGGAGATGACAGAAAGCAGCCCTCTGGGAGATCTGCTGAGAGGAAGTGTGGACGTGTCTTCCTGTCAGATTGGTGAGTGGAGGCCACTCCACTTCCTGTTCGACTCTGCTGCAGGGCTTTAGAACAGCTCGTCACCTTGCCTGAAGGCAGCCTCCTTTTTCTGGCCGTCGTATGCGTGCGCGCGCAAAAATCTCCCAACTGCTTGTTTTCATTTTCAAAACGGCCGAGCCATCACTCACTCTACTGTCCCTTTCACCCATTATCAGCCTCTTCCATTATTAATTCTTCTTCATTTGGTTTTGTCATTACTCGTGCTTTTCTAACAGCGCCGCGTCTGTGGTTTTATTGACGTCCTCTAGTCCAGTCAATACACACCCATTAGTGCTGGCACATGCCATGCATTGTTGGTGCCTCTGCTAAACCACAGTTAATACCGGAGTCGGTGTCCCTGTGCTGGCTCACCGGCTCCATCTAGTGGTAGCATGAGAAAGATATTATTATATCTTTGTGATATATATATTTCCTCCAAGGCTTCCTAAAAGTCGGTGCTTTCCTGAGGAGAAAGTGATGACGCTGAACTTTGAGGCAGGGCTTCTGTTTGTGTTGTCTGCTTATCGCTGCTGCAGTCACATTATTTGAACTTTGGCCCCGTTTGCCTCTGACCCCGATGATACGACGTCCAATCAAATTATAGCTGACAGAGGTTTCAACCGATTCAGTCAAGTTGAAAGAGGCGTTGCAGATAAAGGATTGTTTTGTTTTTTTCTTGCTATTTATATTCGGATGAATATATTTTTTTTTAATGTTTTATAATAACTTCAGTTTGTTTTCGTTGCAAGTCAAATAAAAAAAAATAAAAAAAATGTCAAGAAGGAAGTTTAAAATGGGAAATGGAAACCCTATTTGTCCTCTTCATTCCTGTTTTCCTTTTCCTGTGTCCTCGCTTCAGTTGTGCGTCTTGATGGAAAGGGCAGCAGACCTCACGTCTTCTCCCTGGCGCCAAATACCTCCATGCGGACGGGCCCGGTGCTGGACGTCGCTGCCAGCAGCCAAGAAGAACTCAAGGAGTGGGTGGTGAAGATTCGGGAGGTCACCATGACGTCAGAGGCCAAGGTAAATACACACATATATATATATATATACAGTTGAAACCAGAAGTTTACATACACTGTGCAAAAAGACACACAACACTTTTTTTCTCACTGTCTGAAGTTAAATCAGACTAAACCTCTCCTGTTTCAGGTCCGTTAGGATTACCAAAATTATTTAACTTTTGCTAAATGTCACAACAATAAGAAAGATAATTTCTTAGAGAATTTTATATTACTTTCTTTGAGGTCAAAAGTTTACATACACCAAAAGTACTATGTCTTTATACAACGTGGGCAAGCCCAGATGATGATGCCATGGCTTTTGAAGCTCCTGATAGGTTAACTGACAACATGTGAGTTAATTGAAGGCACACCTGGGGATGTATTTTAATGCCACACCTCAAACACTCTGCTTCCTTGTTTGAAATCATGGGAAAGTCAAAAGAAATCAGCCAAGAAATCAGGGAGAGAATCGTGGAGCTCCACAAGTCTGGTTCATCCTTGGGTGCAATTTCCAGATGCTTGAAGGTGCCACGTTCATCTGTGCAAACAATTATACGCAAGTATAAACATGGGAATGTCCAGCCATCACACCGCTCAGGAAGGAGACGGGCTCTGTGTCCCAGAGATGAACGTGTTTTGGTCCGACATGTGCAAATCAACCCCAGAACAAAAGCTAAAGACCTTGTGAAGATGATGGCTGAAGCTGGTAAGAAAGTGTCATTATCCACAGTAAAACGAGTCCTGCTACTCAGCAAGAAGGAAGCCATTACTCCTAAAGAAACATAAAAAAAAAAGCCAGATTGCAGTTTGCAAAAAGACACCAAGACAAAGACCTTAACTTCTGGAGACATGTCCTGTGGTCTGATGAAACTAAAGTGGAGCTGTTTGGCCATAATGACCACCGTTACATTTGGAGGAAAAAGGGGGAAGCTTGTAGACCTGAAAACACCATCCCAACTGTGAAGCATGGAGGTGGCAGCATCATGTTGTGAGGCTGTTTTGCTGCAGCAGGAACTGGAGCTCTTCATAAAATAGACGGCATCATGAAGAAAGAACATTACCTGGAAATATTAAGGCAACATCTCAGGACATCAGCCAGGAAGCTTGGGCGCAAATGGGTCTTCCAAATGGACAATGACCCGAAGCATACTGCCAAAATAGTTAAAAAGTGGCTTGAGGACAACAAAGTCAATGTCTTGGGAGTGGCCGTCACAAAGCCCTGACCTGAATCCCATCGAAAATTTGTGGGCAGATCTGAAAAGGCGTGTGCGAGCGAGGCGGCCAACAAACCTGACTCAGTTCCACCAGTTCTGTCCGGAGGAATGGGCCAGAATTCCAGCAGAGTCCTGTAAGAAGCTTGTGGAAGGATACCCAAAACGTTTGACCCAAGTCATGCAGTTCAAAGGCAACGCCACTAAATACTAAGGAACTGTATGTAAACTTTTGACCTTGAAGAAAGTAATGAAAAATTCTCTAAAATATTCTCTTTCTCATTATTGTGACATTTAGCAAAAGTTAAATAATTTTGGTAATCCTAACGGACCTGAAACAGGAAGAGGTTTAGTCTGATTTAACTTCAGACAGTGAGGAAAAAAAAGTGTTATGTGTCTTTTTGCACAGTGTATGTAAACTTCTATATATATATATATATATATAAGATGCCTGACAGGAGAAGCACTCGTGTTTACCTTTATAAGACCGGCGACCTATATTTTGGAAACACCTGACTGAACAGTGCACATATGGTGTTTATCAGTTATGTCTTTCAGCAGACTCACAAAGTCTCACACCTGGAAGCTGTCTTGTTTTGTTTAGTACAACCGCCGGAGCAGCAGCAGTTGTTGAGGAGAGAGGAAAGCATCAGGCTGGCGTCAAAGCGAGAAGTGACGTGTGTTACTGTTGGAGCTGCTGCATTTACACCCGTGTGTCTTGTCTCTGTGCCCAGCTGGAGGAGGGGAAGTTGATGGAGAGGAGGAAGAAGATCGCACTGGAATTGTCCGACCTGGTCATCTACTGCAGGCCGGTGCCGTTTGATGAAGAAAGTAAGATTTACACACGCTCATTAAGACTGAAAACGCACGCTTTTACAAGTTCACAATATTTACGTAAAGGGGAAACGCGTCCAGTACCGATACAGGAGGAGGCTAAAGACGTCCTTTCCTCTCTGCCTCCGTTAGAGATTGGCACCGAGCGGGCCTGTTTCCGGGACATGTCGTCCTTCCCCGAGACCAAAGCAGAGAAATACGTCAACAAGATCAAGGGGAAGAAGTTCCTGCAGTACAATCGACTGCAGCTGTCCAGGATCTACCCGAGAGGCCAGAGACTCGACTCTTCGAACTACGACCCGCTGCCCATGTGGCTCTGCGGCTCCCAGCTGGTGGCACTTAACTTCCAGACCGCAGGTAGCCACCTTCGTTTCAGGGCCGATGGCGCAGCCAGGACAGGAAATGCGCCTTGGCTGCCGACACGCCGTTCACCTTCTTCTCACTCCGACTCTTTCCTTCTTCCTTCGGCCTCCCGCAGACAAGCCGATGCAGATGAACCAGGCCCTGTTCATGCTGAACGGCAGGAGCGGCTACGTCCTCCAGCCGCCCATCATGAGGGACGACACCTTCGACCCCTTTGACAGACACACACTACGGGGCCTCGAACAAACCACCCTGGAGATAGAGGTACGCCAGAGGGACACACACACACACACACACACACACACACACACACACACACAAAGAGGCTGTGTTTTCCACAAACTTGAAGTTACAGACATGATACAGATACTTTTAGATTCAGGGTCATTTTATTCCCCGAAGATGATATTACATCCGATGTCCATCATGAATAAGT